>NC_132789.1:84377966-84678113 GCF_048418805.1 Vulpes vulpes
GAAATGGACCCTCTCGTGGCTGGTGGATGTGTAAATGCATACCAACTGATGAGAGAAACAGCTTGGTCATATCTTTCAACAGCCTTAAAAAAGCTCATATTCTCTGTCAGAGTATTTTCACCTCTTGGAGACAGATTGCACAAAGATTTATATTTGTGCATGTTAATTTTACAAAAATCTTTGATAGAAATATACTGTAAATAAATATCCAGTAGTAGAAAAATGGCTAGGGAAATTATGTCATACATTAAAAATATACTCAAATTGGACAGAGACATACAGAAGAATGAAACTGGACTATTTCCTTACACCATACACAAAAATAGACTCAAAAATGGATGAAACGTGAGACAGGAATCCATCAAAATCCAAGAGAAGAACACAGGCAGCAATTTCTTACTAGACACATCTCCAAAGGCAAGGGAAATAAAGGCAAAAATGGGCTATTGAGACTTAATCAAGATAAAAAGCTTCTGCACAGCAAAGGAAACAGTTGACAAAATCAAAAGACAACCAACAGAATGGGAGAAGATATTTGCAAATGGCACATCAGATAAAGGGTTAGTATCCAAAGTCTATAAAGAACTTATCAAATTCAATATCCAAAGAACAATCCAATCAATAAATGGACATAAGACATGAACAGACATTTATCCAAAGAAGACACACAAATGGCCAACAGACACATGGAAAAATGCTTAACATCACTAGGAATCAGGGAAATACAAATCAAAACCACAATGAGATACCACCTCACACCAATCAAAATGGCTAAAATTAACCACTCAGGAAATGATAGGTTTTGGTGAGGATGTGAAGAAAGGAGAACGCTTTGACACTGTTGGAAGGAACACAAGCTGGAGCAGCCACTCTGGAAAACAGTATGGAGTTTCCTCAAAAAGCTGAAAATAGAGCTACCCTACAACCCAGCAATTGTACTACTAGGTATATACCTCGAAGATACAAATGTAGTGACCTGAAGGGGCACCTGCACCCCATTATACCAGCAATGTCCACAATAGCCAAACTATTGGAAGACCCCAGATTTCCATCAACAGATGAATGGATAAAGAAGATGTAATATATATATATAATATTATTATATATAATATATTATATGTGTAATATATTACATTAATATATTATATTATATATACGCATATATTGTTACATTATACATTATTATATATTATATACACATATATAATGGATAGTGGTCTACTACTTAGCCATCAAAAAAATGAAATCTTGCCATTTGCCACAATGTGGATGGAATTAGAAAGTATCAGGCTGAGTGAAATAAGTCAATCAGAGAAAGGCAATTAGCGTATGATCTCACTCATATATGGAACTTAAGAAACAAAACAGAGGATCATAGGGGAAGAGAGGGAAAAATAAAACAAGGTGAAATCAGAGAGGGAGACAAACCATAAGAGACTCTTAATCATAGGAAGCAAACTGAGGGCCGTTGGAGGAGAGAGGGGTGGAGGGACAGGGTAACTGGGTGATGAGCATTAAGGAAGGCACGTGATGTAATGAGCACTGGGTATTATATGAGACTGATGAATCACTGACCTCTACCTCTGAAACTAATAATATATGTCAATTAATTGAATTTAAATAAAAAATACACTTGAGATTCTCTATTCTCAAAAATAGTATTTTTGAAAAATATTGTTTGACACAAGGAAAAAGAAAAATAATTTTATTACTATTGTAAAGAAAACTTATTGCACAAGATTCAATAAGAGGGAGAGAGAGTGAGCAATCAGAGGGAGAAGCAGAGAGAGAGAGAGAGAGAGACAAGCAGACTCCAAACTGGGCCCAGAGCCAAATATGGGGCTTGATACCACAACCTTGAGAGTCGAAACCAAGAGTCAGATGCCCAACCGACTGCGTCACTCAGGCACCTCCCCTTAAGTTTTTATTAGAATTATGTTTTTCTTATTTATTAGGATACACATGATAGTGCTATCATGTAGACCCACTTAATAAAGATGAAGAGGCATTTTATTCCTAGAAGTGATATTCTATAAAAAAGTTAATGATACAAACTTTCTTGGTTACCAAGAAAAATTCATATTCATTTTGTTTTACTTTTCATTTGGTAACCAGTTTTGAGGCACCTAGAATCAACCTACATTTGTCGATTATACCTGTTTTTTTTAAAAGATGATTTTTTTAAAAATTTTTATTTATTTATGATAGTCACAGAGAGAGAGAGAGAGGCAGAGACATAGGCAGAGGGAGAAGCAGGCTCCATGCACCGGGAGCCTGATGTGGGATTCGATCCCGGGTCTCCGGGATCGCGCCCTGGGCCAAAGGCAAGCGCCAAACCACTGCGCCACCCAGGGATCCCAAAAGATGATTTTTTTTAATGGAAGTTTTAGATTCCCAGAAAAATTGTAAAATAGGTAATACACCCGTTATCTCGATATCTCTGCACATGCTGCAAGTCACATTCGATTGTGTGCACGTTTGTGACTGAATCTAATGCCACATTTATTAGGGACTTTGGTCTACATGTAAAATTCAGCCAGGGATTAATGGAAGAGCCACTGGGTATTGAAAGTGAGTATATTCAGCATTTTGTCTGGGCTAGAAGTCAATCAGAATGCAATCATTCATTAAGGCTCCTGCAAGCAATAGCTACTGCGCTGTGCCAACATTCATCAAGTTAAGGGCCAGGAAATGTGAGTGCCAGGGCAGATCTCACAGAAACAGCACAAAAGTCAGCTCGTCTCAATTACAACGCAGCCATGGCTGCCTTCCTCAGAACTACACTCTCGGAAGGGCATCTGGGAGGCAATTCAGTCCTTTTCCACTGGGTTCATTCCCAGCAGGGATCCTCTATAAGATTCTAAACAACCTAGGATACTTCTTTTCCTGTTCTTGATTTTCACAGGAATGGTTCGAAAACAGTGCCTGTGTCTTGCTGACTCAAGAAATCGAAGGAGGAAGAATATAGAGGAGCAGTGAATATTTGGTGTCATGTTGAGGGAGAATTTTGAAGTGGGAACACTCAACAGCCTTTTAGGAAGACAGTTAAAATCTTAGCTCTGCGTCTTGCTGACCATGCATCCCTAGGCAAATTCTGTAATTCTTCTGGATTTTAGTATCCAAATCCAAATCTTCTGGATTTTTTTTTACCTATAAACTATCTGATCCATAGGAGTGCTATAATAAATATATAAAATATTGCAAACAAAGCACCTGAAAAAAGCACACAATATGTGGTAGCTATTATGGTGAAGGCAAAATATCACCAAGATTAGAAAATTCTCTTTCTTTAGATATTTGGATGTGGATAGCTATGTTTTTGATAGTTAGATGAAGAGTTAAACTTTGGAAGCAAATGATAGTGATCAGGGACGTAAAATAAGTCCTAAGAATTCCTTAGAGGATCTTCAATTCCCAGGGGTCTCATTATGAAATAAGATCCATGTGTGCTTCTCACCTACCCCTAAAAAGATTTTTTGAAGTTCACCTGTCAGCATGGAGACATCCACAATCTTTACTGAACACAAATTAGAGCTTTTATAAGTCCAAGGTGTTTTCGACAGTGGAGGAAATGACCAGAAGCAGGCTTCCCTCTTGGTGACACTCACTCATCTTCAGTTTCTTTGTGTCCCTGTGAATGGGCATGTGTGTTTTTTGAGGAGGTTGAATTACACAAACTCAACAGTTCAACGTTCTTCAGAATTAAACGTAAATATGATGTAGTGTCCTATATTAAAATGATATAAATGTAATGATTTAAACGCGACTATCAACATGGTAATGTGCTCTGTCCCTGTCCTCACTGTGATTTACCACGTATCAGTAGGCCCTGCGTCCTTCCTGCGACAGCCACGTAGGGATGAGAATTCTGTTTGTGCTCATGGTCAGTCTCTACTACTGTATGTGAGGAAAGCCCATGGTCCAATTCACAATCAGAGTTTCCTCTTTCACTCAGAAGCCTATGGCATGCAAGCCTGTAATTCTGGTATGCATGACTCCATGGACGAGGAATTGGAGTCCTGCTTCAAGGGCTGGGCCCGATGTTACTGTACTGCACATGGCCACAGAGTTGCCCAGCAACCGGGTTTGTTTTCCTGCTCCTGGGATTCCCACTTCTGCTTTCAGAGACGCATGCTACATAGTTTATCTGTGTGGTGTGTTCTAATTCTGTGCAAGGAGGGTGGCTGCCAGCAACCCAGGCTTGGCAAGGGGGGGGGACTTTGGTTATATAACATCTGCCTCTTTTGCTATAAGGTTAAGGAATAATACGAATCTTCCATTATAAAGATGGGCTGTACTGTCACACTCTGGCAGGCCACCACCTGTTCAAAAATCTCCAACCACTGGCCCCTGTCCCACTCTTCTGTTGGTGAACTAAGTTTTAATTTCTGAGGAGCCCATGTAAAAGTAGCTGAGGGTGGATAAAGGAAAGACGTATGTGGCAGCAAGGATGGAGTTTACGGAACCGTATTTCAAACTAGCCTGACAGAGGAAGTCGCTCACTGGTTTGACATGGATGCCACCAGGTTCTTTAGAATATTGATCACCTTAGCCAAAAATACACAAATCTAGAACTACTTTCATAGCTGTCCTGAGAGAGAACTGGAGCTATTTCTACTGGATGGGATCAGCATTAGTTGCAGTTGGAGAAAAAAAATAAATAATGAAAACTTTATACCAGCTAAGAAAAGCAGTATCATATAAACATAAAATTTTAAAATGATCTCCTTCTGCTGCTACTTTGCAAATATTAGAGATGCTTTGTTCTACTCTCAGATTTCTATACTTCTACAGCAACATTGCAGGAGATGCCTTTCTACTTCGCTTCAACTTCTACTCTTCCCCAACATTCTTTTTAGTGTTTTAAAACTTTTTTTTATGGATACATTTTAGTGTGCTGGGAGTAATACCATTTTGATTTGATTTGATGGATTATAAGCGAAGAATATAACAAATTTAAAAATCATTGAGGACAACCAGATTCCAATAAAACAAAATAATGTAAAGCAGAATTTTCTGCGTCCTATAACATGTTGAGTCTGCTAGCATGGTATGCTGAAAACTGCACAGCTTTGGGGGTAGGTGGAGTCTTGATTTGTATTATTTGCTAATTTTCATGGTGTAAATATTCTCACTATAGCCAATTTCAAGCTATCAACTCAATGTCACTGAAGGAAGAGCTGGGAAGAGAGGAGCACAACTGGATCTCCATACAAGATGGCTCCAACACACAGTGGCTGCTAGATGTTAATAGGAATCTGGGGAAGAAAGCATTCATAGTTTTTTGGTTTTTTTTTTTTAATGGGAAATACTGAGTAAAACTAAATATGTGGGAAGTCTTGTAACATTTAAAATACTAATTTCTTTTTTGAAATTCTAAGATATTCTTTATACTTTCTTAGACTACTGAACATTTTAGTTTGAAGACCTATTAACATCAGGTAGGATACTAGTATTCTAGGAAACACAATTTAGAAAATGCATAAGTTACAGTTGTAGCTTTTATATTTTTAATCTTTAAATCTTTTAATTAAGATTATAATTATAATTCTTTTAAATTATGAAAGTGACATTCAAGGCAAATTAATAAATAAGCAATAGAAATTTAAAGATGTTAAATTATCTGTTTTAATTCCATTTCCCTGCATTAATCAATGCTAAGAATTTGATGTATGTTCTTTCATATTCTTATCATATCAACATATAAAACTTGTAACTACATATATAGCAGAAGCTCCCCCCTTGAATTTCTAAAAAACACTTTACAATTTACAACGTTAGCATGCGTCTGAAAACCTGGAAAGACCTTCAAAAAACAGATTGGTCTTATCTCAAGTGTTTCTGATTCGGTAGGCCTGGGCAGGGTCTGTAAATGCGCATTTCTAACAAGTTTCCAGGTGAAGCTGATAATGTATATCTGGCACCAAACTTGGAGAACCTCAAGATTAGTGAACTATTTATAAGATGAGTATCTTATAAGCCCAAGACAGGTGAGAGAATAGAACTTTCCTGCCACTGAAAAGACTCTGTATAACCCATTCTAACAAGAGTGCTTCTCTCCCTTTCAAAGTAACCACTATTCTGACTCTTAATCACTTTCTTGCACTGCTTTGTTGTTTATTGTTGTTGTTGATCTTTACTTATGATGAACATATTTTATTAAACAAATTAGGATCATCCTGGACACAGTGTTTGTACATGCCACCACATAGTATGTTTCCATGTCAGTAAAATAGTAATATATGTTATTTGTTAAATTAATAAACTTAATTTTTAGAGAAGTTTTCAATTTATATCAAAATTGAGTGGAAGTTCAAGGGAATTGTCATATAACACTTGTTCCTGCCTCCCTCTTCACCCCTAAAACTCACTCATTACTAACATCCTGTACTGCAGTAATACATTAGTTATACCTGACATCCAAAGTTTACATTTGGGCTGCCTCTTGCTGTTGTACATTCTATGGGTTTGGAGGAATGTATAATGATATGTATCCATCATTATAGTATATATAGAGTATTTTCTCTGTGCCCTAAAAATCCTCTGTACTCTGTCTATTCATTCCCCTCTGGCCCGTTATTCCTGGCAACCACCCATCTTGTTACTGTCTCTCTGGTTCTTTTCCAGGATATCATATAGTTGGAGTCATACAGTATATAGTCCTTTCAGATTGGCTTCTTTCACATAGTAATAGGTTAAAAATGTGAAAATCCTCATGTCTTTTCATGACCACAAAGCCCATTTCTCTTTAGTGCTGAATAATATTATATTGTCTGGATATAGTACAGTTTAGTTATCCATTCACCTGCTGAAGGACATCTTGGTTACCTCCAAGTTTTGGCAATTATAAATAAAGCTGCTACAAATATCTGTGTGCAGGTTTTTGTGTGGACATAAGTTTTCAATTCACTTGGCTAATTGCCAAGGAGAACAATTTCTGCATCGTGCATGCTAAGAAATGTTGAGTTTTTAAGAAACAGCAAACTTGTCTTCCAAAATGGCTGTACCATTATGTATTTCATACCACAATGAATGAGAGTTCCCACTACTCCACATCCTCACCAGCATTTGGTGTTAGTGTTTAGTGTTTTGGATTTTGGTCGTTCTAATAGGTGTGTAATGGAATTTCATTCTGATTTGTAATTCCTTAATGACATAGGATGTTGAACATTTTTTAATATGCTTATTGAATATCTGTATATCTTCTGTGGTGATATATTTTGTCCGTTTTTAAATGGGATTGTTCATTTTCTTACTGTTGAATTTAGAGTATTTTTTTGTATATTTTAGACAGTAGTCCTTCACTGATGTGTCTTGTCCAAATATGTTTTCCTGGTTTGTGGCTTGTCTCTTCATTCTCTTAACATTGTTTTTTACAGAGCAGAAGTATTACATTTTAATCAAGTGTGACTTATCAATTATTTCTTTCATGCATTTGTTGTTGTATTTTAAAGTGTCTCTATACCCAAGGCCACATAGATTTTTTCCTCTATTATTTTGTAGGAGTTCTGTAGTTCTGCCTTTTACATTTAGGTCTATGATGTATTTTGAGTTAAGTTTTGTGAAGGTTGTAAGGTCTGTGTTTGGATTCTTTCTTCTTCTTCTTCTTCTTCTTCTTCTTCTTCTTCTTCTTCTTCTTCTTCTTGTTCTTCTTCTTCTTGTTCTTCTTTCTTCTTCTTCTTTCTTCTTGTTCTTCTTTCTTCTTCTTCTTTCTTCTTCGTCTTCTTCATGGGGATGTTCCACTCATTCCAGCATTTGTTGAAAAGACTATCTTTGCTTCATTGTATTGTCTCTGCTCCCTTTTCAAAAATTAGTTGACTATATTTATGTGGGTCTATTTCTAGGCTTTCTAACTTGTTCCATTGATCCATTTGTCTATTTTCAAAATGAAGCCATAATTCAGTCTAAAGCACCTTCACTTATTCCTTCTTCAATTCTCTTACTTTTTAAATGTAGATCCAAGTTTCTGACTTATGTCATTTTCCTTGTCTTGGAAGAGATTCACTTTAACATTTTTTGCAAGGCAGATTTATTGGCAACAAATTATCTCAATTTTTATTTGAGAAAGTCTTTATTTCTCTTTTATTTTTGAAGGACGATTTCACAGGGTACAGAATTCTGGGTTGGTGTTTTTTATTCTCTCAACACTAAATAATTCACTTCACTCTCTACTCTTTCTTTCTTTCTTCCTTCCTTCCTTCCTTCCTTCCTTCCTTCCTTCCTTCCTTCCTTCTTTCTTTCTTTTTTTCTTTCTTTCTTTCTTTCTTTCTTTCTTTCTTTCTTTCTTTCTTTCTTTCTTTCTTTCTTTCTTTCTTTCTTTCTTTCTTCTTTCTTTCTTCTTTGTCTTTCCCTTTCATGGTTTCTGAGATGTCAGATGTAATTCTTATCTTTGCTTCTCTGTAAAGAAGATTTTTTTTCCTCTGACTTCCTTCAAAATTTTTTCTTGATCATTGATTTTCTGTGTATTATGATATGACTAGGTGTAGGTTTTTTGTTGTTGTTGGTGGTTTTTGTTTTGTTTTGCTTTGGAATTTATCCTACTTAGTATCTCCCAGCTTCCTGGATTTGTGGTTTAGTGTCTGAGATTCATTTGGAGAAATTCTCAGTTATTGCCATTTTATTTTCATTTTTGCTTTAATATTTTATTTATTTATTCATGAGAAACACACACAGAGAGAGGCAGAGACATAGGCAGAGGGGGAAGCAGGATCCATGCAGGAAGCTCGATGTGGGACTTGATCCTGGGACTATGGGATCATGCCCTGAGCCAAAGGTGGACACTCAGCCACCTTAGTCTTCACCGACTTCCAGCTAGAAGAAGGGTACCATTTCTTAGAGATCAGTGGGACAGAAGCCCCATCCATATGGATTCATCCTCCTGGTACATGATGCAAGCCTGATGAGTCCTCTCAATGAGGCTCATTTCCCATCTTTTGACTTTAATAAGTAAAAGCACCCAAGTTTGTGTGAAAAAAAAAAAAAAGCTTGCTCGCTGAGTCACCCAGGCATCCCAGTCCCAGTCATTACCGTTTTAAATATTGTTTCTTTTCTTTTTTTCTTCTGGGATCCCCATTTTGCATTTGCTACACATTTTGTAGCTATCCCACAGTTCTTGGATACTCTGTGTTCTTTTTTCAGCCTTTTTTTTTCTCTTTGCTTTTTAGTTTATGAAGTTTATCTTGTCATATCCTCAAGTTCAGAGATTCTTTCCTTAGTCCTATTCAGTCTACTAATAAGCCCACTTAAAGGTATTATTCATTTATGTTATTCTTTATTTTTTAAATTCTAGCATTTTTTAGGGGTTTTTTGATTTCCATCTCTCTCTTTACATTATCTGTTATTGCATGTTGTCTAATTCTCCCATTAAAATCCCTATCATATTAGTGATGTTTTTAAAAAATTAATGGTCTGGAAATCTCACCATTCCTGGCTTATCTGATTTTGGCTCTCTTGCTTATTCAGTCTCTTAAACTGTGCTTCTTGCCTTTTAGTATGTCTTGTAATTTTGTTGTTGTTGTTGAAAATGAATGTGATGTACTGAGTAAAAAGAACTATGTAATAGGCCTTTACAATGTAGTATTAAGTTATGGGGGAAAAGAAAACATTCTTTAGTCTTGTGATTAAGTCTCAGCCTTTTGATGAGCAGGCCTCTGGAATGTGAACTTCACCAGTGATCTTTAGTTCTTTTTCTCCCCTTAGGACAGGATGGATAGAGGGAGCTAGAATTGGGTACTTCCTTTCTTCCAGGTTGGTTAAGTTCTGCTCAATTCTAGCAGGTTGTGCTTTAGTAGTAGTTTTTTCCAGAGGGTAGACCTTGTTAAAAGGAAAAGAACGCTCTGTATATTTCAGGATGGCTACCTTTCCCCTCTTCATAATGGAGCCATAGAGCAGATTCTTCTATGATATTAACTGTGAGGACCTTACAGAACTCTTGGAGGTGAAACTCAGAAAAGTGTGAAGGCCGACTTGTGACTGGGTCCCCTTGTAGTTTTTAACTCTCAGACTTGTCCACACTAAGCCTCCAGTGATTTGTCATTTACAGTCTAAATTTTCTTGCTTCAGTACTGGTTCCTCTGGATGTTTCTGCTCATGGGTTTCTGCTCCAGTAACTTGTGATTCTCTGTATTTCCTAGTCTTTTTCTCCAATTTTGGGGGCAACTGTTTGCTCTGTGACCTCCTTCTCTGACAGATATAAGATGAATTGCTTATTTTCTAGTTGGTTCAGCTTTTTACTTGCTGTTATGATGGAGTGGTGATTTCTAAGCTTCTTACATGCTGGGCTGGATTCTAGGACACTGTATTGTGTTTTTATTACCTAAGTGTAAATCTCTATACACTATTGACCAAGCTTGCTTCCTCCCATCCATTTGATATGCCTTAAGTCTATAAAAAGTGTCTCTCAAAGAACCCTGGCCATTTGACCTGTAGAGTTTTCATAATCTGGATCTTGTTGTATTTATAATGTTGATACTATTTAACAGTCATTTGTCTTTTATATTTCTTTTAAATTAACAGGTGGATTCAGAGGCTTACTCAGATCAATATCCAAGAACTTTGGCAAATGTGTAAGTGGTTTGAATTTCTTCGGCATGAGAAGTCTGGCTTTTCCTCTATTTTTAAATCAGTTGTATTGTGGTATAATTTATATACAATAAAATTCACCAATTTTATTTTATTTTATTTTATTTTTTACTTTTTAAAGATTTTATGTATTTATTCATGATAGACACAGAGAAAGAGAGGCAGAGACATAGGCAGAGAGAGAAACAGACTCCTTACAGGGAGCCTGATGTAGGACTTGATCCCTGCACTGGGATCATGCCCTGAGCCAAAGGCAGACGTCCAACCACTAAGCCACACAGGCATCCCAAATTCACCAATTTTAAATGTGATATTTGCGGAGTTTGATAAATAGGGATAGTCAAGAAACTGTAATAATGATGATACTGAATATTTCCGTCACCTTTAAAAGTTCTCTTATCCATCAAACTCTTTTGCTTATCCACTATCTCCAGAGCCACTAATCTTTCTATCTTATAATATTTGCCTTCTCTATAAATTTATTTTATTTTCTTTAAAAGATTTTATTTATTTATTCATGAGAGACTTAGAGAGAGAGGCAGAGACACAGACAGAGGGAGAAGCAGGCTCCATGCAGGGAGCCCGATGTGGGACTGGATTCCGGGAATCATGCCCCGGGCCGAAGGCAGGCACTCAACCACTGAGCCACCCAGGCATCCCTTTTGCATGTGCCTTATCTCAAATTGCATAATGCTTTTGAGATTCACCTCTGCTTCTATGTGGGATTATTAGTTATAATTATTATTATACAATAGTATTCCATTATTATTTTATTATTACACAATAGTATTATTTTAGTATTTATTATTATTAAATATTATTATTTTATTATTTTTATTACACAATAGTATTCCATTGTGTGGATTTAACAATTTGTTAATCTGTTTACCATTTGATGGGCATTTGAGTTTTTTTCTTGCTTTTGGCTTTTAAGAATAAAACTGTGCTGAACCCAGTACATATAACTCTTCTCCTTTGAGCATTGTCTCCTCACCAGGATATGTCAGTTTTTGTTCACTCAACAGTACTTTCAAGTAGCCTGCTTTCTGTATTTTTATGTTATGTATCTGTATTATAGTTGATTTTGATCCATTAGGAAATGAGTTTGCCATTACCCAAAGTATTTATTCTCAAAATGATGATATTCTTATCCTATGATTTCATGTTCATTTATCATTTTATTTGTTTAAAATATAATATTTACCAAACAGTCAATGCCCACATCTACTATTTAATTATCTATGGATATAGTTTATATTGGTACAACAGGAATAATTCTGTCTTTTCATTTACCCAGTTTTCAAGATAATGAATGGGGAGTCTAGTCATACTCAGAATATGACTAATTAGTTTCAAAAAATATAACTATGATAAATAACTAATGACTTTCAAAAACAGAAAGTACCAGATCCAAATAGGTTCACAGACATGTAGGAAAGATATTATACCAATTCTTTGCAATCTCTTCTAAGCTATTGAAGCAGAGGACTACTTCCTAACACTATATGAGGCTAGCATTGCCCAAACACGAAAACTAAGAGCAATAGAAGAAAAAAAAAAAAAAACTGCAGACGAATGACTCTCATGAACACACACGCAAAATCCTCAACAAAATAGCAAATTGCATTCAGCTATGTATAAAAAGAATTTGTATCATGACCAAGTGGAATTTATCCCAGGGATGCAAGGCTGTATCAATATTTGAAAATTGATTAATGTAATCCATCAATAAAGAAGAAAAATCACGTGATCATATCAATAGGTGATGAAAAAGCATTTGACAAGATCCAATACTTATTCATGATAAAAACTCACAGCAAATCTAGGAATAGAGACAAATTTCCTCAACTTGTTAAGGAGTATCTACAAAAAACCCCTAGAGCTCATTGAGAGCAACTTGAAGGTTTCTCACCAAGATCAGGAGCAAGGCATGGAGGATGTCCCCTTTCACCACACCTTTTAAACACCTAGCTAATAAAAACCAGACATGGAAAATGTTGTTATGAAATCACATATTTAAGCATATTTGTTGAGTTTTAATACAGTACAATTCTTACTCTTACTGAAGTTCAAATTTTCTATCTTTGGATAGTGGACTCTTCTTAAGATGGTTCCTATAGATATAAAATAATCCTAATTGTTTTTAGTAGTTCCATGCTATCTGGTGTACTAAGATATTACATGCTTTTTTTGTTTATCTCCTCTTCTGGTCCAGAATCAGTTATGTTTCCAGGAAGTACCACCCCTCCCTGCTTTTAATTGGGAAGTAGCATTTCAAGGCCACGTTTCTGAGGCCCTATTGATGCTTCTTGCTGTTGGATTGATCATTGTTTTCTAGACTTTTTCAGGATGGATAGGACACACACACACACACACACACACACATACTCTAAAAATACCTCATATGTTTTTAATGATATTTCTAATTAAAATTCAGAGCAACCTTGCTTTTACTTAAACTGGTCTGTATTACACTGCTCTATATTTTTTCTTGCATTCTGAGAATCCTGCAGAGTCATGGGAAATATTACAATTAAAATAATTCCATAATTATTCATTTGTTTTACTCTACACATATGAGTTTTATCAAAATACTCCTACTACTAATTATGATTATTGGAAATAGTTAAAACTTTTTTTTTAGTTAAAACTTTTTAAATATGCCATCTTACTCTTTTTCTTTTTATAGTTATAGTGCATCTACATGTGAGATTTTATAATGTTTTAATCCTTATTTAGAATTACTTCTGTATGTATTTATATGTTTACTCCACACCATCAGTCTTTGGGTAAATGTCTCTTTGGTCATTTTGGTTGGTTTAAGTTACTTTTTAAAATAGATATCTAAAGAAGGTCTCATGGGGACAATAGTCCTTAACATCTTGGCTATTGATAACAATTAGTGCCTTTTAATTTTAAAGATCCATTTCACTGGGTAGAAATCACTTGGCTCACATTTACTTCCTTGGATACATTAAATATATTACTTTATTTCCTTTTGGCATAAAGATAAGATGACAAAAAGTCTGATAATATACTTTTATACTTTTTATAAGTCATGTGCTTTTCACTCTTGAACACCATAGGTTTTCAATTTTCTGTTATAAGCCTAATAATTTCACTAGGCTGTCTTGGTTTGGTTGCTCTGATTCTATATACTCAAGTACACATTGTACTCTTTCAATATATAGTTGCAAAATTTTTATTATTGTTTTAGGGAAGTTTTTATGATATTTTAGTTATGTTGATTTTCCCAGTTAGGATTTCTCTTATCCATATACTGGATCTTTTTTTGCCTATCTTTAAACATGTTACTCTCTGAAATCCTTTTCTTACTCCCTTTTGATTTGAAAAATCCTTTCTCTTTTCCATCATTTATATTTGAAGATAATTTTGGGGTGCCTGTGTGGCTCATTTGGTTAAATAACTGACTCCTGATTTTGGCTTAGGTCATAATCTCATGGTTCTGGGATCAAGCCCTACATCAGGCTCTGTGCTCAGCTGGGAGTCTGCTTGAGGATTCTCTCTCTCCCTGTCCTTTGCCCTTTCCCCCACTGGTATGCTCTTTCTCTAAAATAAATAAATAAATCTTTAAAACAGAATAAAGATAATTTTTGTTGTGTTAATCCACTCCTGTTTCATTCTAGGTTAGTCTTCATTTCTAAAATGATTTTGCATCTCCTTTCCAATTCATGTATTCTCTCATCTCAATTTTATATTTTCATAATATTGAATTATACTGTTTTTTCATATTTTGTACATTTTTTAATGTCTTTCAGCTTGTTTTGAAATAGTACTTTGCAATTTTTTACTGTCTTTTGAATACATCTTTCTGGCAAGTTTTTATTGCTTATAGAGATGTCATTCTGGTTCTTATTCTTTTTTATGTAGTATTTTGAATGGGATTTGATTTCAATAATTTATATTGCTCATTTTAATATTAATAATTCCAGTTCTTCTGAATTTTTATAAGGAGTCTGGCTCATATAGCTTTCTGCCTTCACAAAATTTCCTTTTCTACTTTTGTTTAGTGTTAAAAATATGACATAATGCTTTCTAAGATTTCCTGGCTTTTTCATTTTGCTGAATTTTGTTTGACTCTTCTCTTTTCTTTGTCCCTCTTATCCCAGTGGGATCAGTTTTCATTTTGTTCTCATCCATTTTCCCTCAGTTTATGGCCCTGTACTACAAAGGAGGCCTGCAAATTCAGTTTCAAGAGTTCACAGAGGCTAGACTGATCCAAACTCTTTAGTCCTTACCATGGCTCTTTGCATTTATACACTATTATAGGGTGCAAAACCCTTCCTAGATGCAGCGACTCTTCTTGAATTGGCCTCCAAGTGTTTAAGGTGAGTATTCTGTGTTATACATATTATTCTTAGGTCAGTCGGGCACACCCTTGTTTCCCTCTGCTTTCTTTCATACAAATGTCAATAACATTTATATCTTTAGTTATTGGTGGTTTGCATTTTGGGGTTCACGTGTTACTGAGTTTGTTGTAAATATTTTGTTTTTACTCACTAGGAACTTTGACTATTTTTACTTAAGAGCTAAGAAATGTCCAAAAGCTGTGCTACTGCCACAATTTTCTCAGAATGTACATTTTTTCCTTCTTAAAAGACATGACCATTTTCCAGGTCATTGCATATAGATCTAATGCATCCTTTTTAATAGTTGAGTAACATTTAGTTTTTAAAACACAATTTATTCAGCCTTTTTCTCTTGTTATAAGCTTTGTCATATATATTGCAAATATATTTTCCTAGTATATCTTTGAATTTTGACAGAAAGCTTCTATTTTATGTACTCAAATCTATTGATAATTTTCTTTATGGCTTCTGAGCTTTACAATATTCTTAAGTCACCTTCCATTTCAAAGTTACACAAATGTGATTTTAAATGTTCTACTACTATACTTATTTTTTTAACATTTAAATTTCGTGTGTGATTTAGTTTCACATGGTATCTAGTAGAGTATAATTTTATTTTCCTAGATGGATTGTCATTGAAAAAAGTGCATTTTATCCAATATATTGTAAAACCATTTTTATTATATGTAAAATTCACATATATTGGGATACGTTTATAGATTGCATTCTCCTATTTGACTATTCCGGTGCCAACATATTCTATTAAGATTATGGTACCTTGAGACAATGCATTGTGTTTAGGACAAGCATCCCTTTACTATTTTATTTTTAATTTTTAGTTACTAGCAATTTTTTATGATTGGTTTTGTGCATGAAATTACAAATATAATTTCTACATCACAAAATCCCTTATTGTAATTTATTTGCAAATGTGTTACATTTATATATTTGTTTGGGGGAAGACTGACATTTGCATGATATTGTATCTAGGAATATGCTACTTTTCCAAAGTTATTCAGGTCTCAATTTTATTTTATTAATTAATTAATTTATTTTAAAGATTTTATTTATTTATTCATGAGAGACACACAGAGAGAAGCAGAGACATAGGCAGAGAGAGAAGCAGGCTCCATGCTTCTGGAGCCCAATGTGGGACTCAGTCCTGGGCTGAAGGCAGACGTTCAACCCCTGAGCCACCCAGGTGTCTCAGGTCTCAATTTTATGAACACGTACATATAAACAAACATAGATTTTACATTTTTTTAAATGTCCTTAGAATATTTTAAATAGTTGTTCATGTACTTGGTCACAAAAAGATTTATCTTCCGAAATGTAGACATTTTTCAGAGTATATTCTCTGAATATAATCAAAAAAATAAAGATAGAAAGCAATAATACAAAGTTGTCTAGGATAATTTTCACATCCTTCTGGTGACGGTATAAACTGGTTTAACAACTCTGAAAACCATTTGACAGATTATAGCTCAACACTGAATATACACATACCCAACAATTTCACAAATATGTATAAACCCTGTGGAGAGTTGTGTACCAAAATGTGAATGTACATAGTATTACTATTTGTAATAGCCCCAAACTGGAAACAGCCCAAATATCCTTCAATAGTAGACTTCACAAATAAATTTTGGTATCTACAAACAATGGAATACTATATAGTAGCAATGAGAAAGAACGAAGAATTGTTGCATAGAAAAACAATGATTTTCATAAAGAAAATGTACATAAAGTAATCAATAAAGAGTACATATTTATAATATCATTTTTATAATGTTCCAAAGTAGACAAAACTTATTTTTTTAATATTTTTTTAAATTTTATTTATTTATGATAGTCACAGACAGAGAGAGAGAGAGAGAGAGAGAGAGGCAGAGACATAGGCAGAGGGAGAAGCAGGCTCCATGCACCCGGAGCCCGTGGGATTCGATTCCGGGTCTCCAGGATCGCGCCCTGGGCCAAAGTCAGGCGCCAAACCGCTGCACCACCCAGGGATCCCCAAAACTTATTTTGGATAGGAGTACCCTCGGGGACATAATGATTGGGAAGGAATAGGATAATCATGGCAGAACTGATGATATTGTCTGCTGATCCCTTTGTGAAAAGTTATTATGCTGTATGTTTATGATTTATGAATCTTTTATACATGTGTTACACTCTAGCAATAAATACACTTAAGAATGTGTTCAGGATATATTGTTAATTGTACTTATTTTCTAAACAAGTAAGTGAAAAGCCACTCCCAAACCACACAACCAAATAAACACATACATCAATTTCAGTACACAAATAAACATTTTTTTTTTCAGATGGAACAGACGGTTTTTGTTGCTGTTCATCAATTATTTTTTCACCTCGTTTTTTACTAAAAGAGGTTTTGACAAATGACTCTGGAAGAATTACAATGTTGAGAAAAGATGAAAAAGATGAATTTTAATGCAGAAGAAGAAAGTAGCTGGCCCTACCTGCTTCTTTTAAAGTTATCAGGCTGACCCAATGCTATCTAAACAGTATTCATAAAAACAGAATTTCCAATGACCGTATCTCATTCAAGGTTTTAAACCCGAAATTTTTCCCGAATCCATTTCAAATCTTGCTTCCCAATTTCCGGCAAATCTGAGTGGCTTCTGACTCTATGATTCTTCTCACATTCAGGGCTTTACACATCCCTTGTACTTCTCTTTTCTGACCATGAGTATACCTTCCTAATCAACTGCCATGGGCACTCTGAGTAGATAGGTGCTCACTTTTCAACATCCTGCTCTCCGTTTAGCCTCTCTTACCCTTTTGCAGTGTCTCTACATTATTCTTAGCCCTGAAAAGGGGTTCTAGAACAAGTACAGGTTTAAAATTTTTTTTTAAATTTATTCATGAGAGACGGGGGGGGGGGGGGGGGCGGAGCAGAGGCAGAGAGAGAAGCAGGCTCCATGCAGGGAGCCTGATGTGGGACTTGATCCTGAGACTCTGGGATCACACCCTGAGCCGAAGGCAGATGCTCAACCACTGAACCCCCCAGGTGTCCCAGGGTTGTTTTTTTTTTTAAAACATCATTTAAAAATTCAGACTTAAACAGAAAAGTTGCAAAAAAAAAAAATAATAGAAAAAATTTCTGTTTAGTCTTCCTTCAGATTCCGCAAATTATCATTTTACCACTTTTGCTTTATCATTCACTCTCATTTCTGTTCTTTCTCTATTGTTATTATTTGTGGTAGGTTTGTTCTATAAAGTCACAGCAAACCCTGAATTAGCAAATACTGAGCTCCTGGGGGAAATACAGGATTAAATTCCCATGAGCCTCTGCTCACATTTCCCTCAACTGATCAATACAAAATCTTGTTTAATGTGTGTTTCTACTTAAGACACTTTTAAAAACATGTACTGTTGATTCATTAACATTGAACTCAAGGCCAATAACATTATCACCCATGCCTGAAGGGAGCTTATCTTAACACGGTCTTTTCTCTATAAGGCACATTACAGCCTTCCTGTACTTATGAACACTCAACAGCAGCTCAGTGCTATGTTGGGGGCCGTTTTAAACAGTAAAGAACCAACAGAAAACAAAAATGCAGAAAAGCATGGCACTAAATTAATTGTGAAAAGGACACTTGTTTACAGTATTTGAGTTGAAACAAGAAAGCAGAACATCACTTGTTTGACATCAGCTGGGAAGGGCACGTTGTGTGGCTTGCAGTGCATGTAGGTGAATGACTGCAAAAGTGGTTACAAATAGATTTTAGTGAGTAAATAAATTTGCAAATATGGAACCCATGAATAATGAGAATTGACTGTGTAGGCGTATGCATTTACACATATTACTGAAACATTTGAGAGTAAGTTGCACATATAATACTTTTTTAGTCTTAAATATTTTAGTATGCATTTACTAAAAACAAGAACATTATCCTATATAACTACATTATAATGATCACACCAAGAAATTAACCTTGATGAAGTACTATTACAGCTACAGATTTAATTTTTCACCAAATATTTCACTATTATCTATTATATTTCAGTATGCAATCCAGAATCACATGTTGCATTTAACTGTCAAGTCTCTTTAGGTTCCTTTAATTCCTAATGGTTTCTTAGTCTTTATTTGCCTTTCATTGATGCTATCTTTTTAGTGGTATTGGGGCTTGGAAATAACAAGGAGAAAATTATAAAAGATATAAATGAAGGGGGGGATGAGAGAATATTATTTATTAAACATTGTTTGAGTCTCATGATGATAATACAGATATATAGCAATGGAAAGCAGGAATTAACATTGTGCCACCTATGACACTATTTTCACTTTATTCTTTCTGAATTAATTGCCTGTGATTCCATCTTTATGCAAATGAGGACACTGAAGATCAGAGAAGGTAAGCCTTTGTGGAAGGTCACTTAGCTAGTACTGGTGGGATTCGAATTCAAACCAGGTTAATAAGATATTAAAAAGCAATGCTCTTCAAAATATGCATTCTAGAGTTACTAGGATGGCACCCAATGAAATATCAAGTAATCTCCTGTACAACATAATTGCTATACTGCCCTGATTTTTTTAATTTCCTATCTTCATTACAAAAAAAAAACAAAAACAACAACAACAACAACAAAAAAAACAAAACCCAACACAAAAACAATATAAGAGAGACAGGAAAGGCTTTAACAAAACAATTGTAAATCCAAACAGAACCATTAAAAACTTTCTATCGGAGGTGGCCTAGAGGCAATCTCATTATCATTTTTCCCATCAGCATCTCCCAAGAGTTTGCATTTAATTTTATTGTTAAACCTGACTTTTAAGATTTGTATAAAGCAGTATTTACAAAGTTGTTAGCAAAGTCTCCCTTAAGGTAGGAGATATATGGATTTGATTAGTCTGTGTTCTCAGGCATGTTGGAGAGGGATACATCCTGGGAGTTAAGTTTGAATTTAGGGACTGTAATTCCAGTCCAGGAAGTCTGCCTTTTTAACTAGAATACTTGTTCTTGTCCCAGTGGTCTAGTAAATACACTACATGGTCAAATTGCTCTGTATAAACCGAAACCAACAGTATGTAAGAGCACTATGGTGTAGATGGGATGTATGGTGGTGGCATTCGAATATCTACATAAGAGCCAAGAGTTAATTGTTTCCCTGATTCTTGAGTCTTTCTTTGGAATCATAGAATCAGAAACAGAATTTAGGGGATTGAAGAAATCATCTTGACTAACCCTCTAATTTGCAGGATTTTTTCCTATTAAAATAGATTTCTGTAAACCAACCAACCAACCAACCAACAAATCTCTCTGACATTCAATGAGCCCTTATGATGTGCTAGCTATTGCGTGTTTCATTACTTAATTTTCACAATTCTCGGAGGTAGGTATTACTATTCGCAGTTTGCAAATGGTGAAACAAAAGCTCAATAGCTTGTCCTAGGTTACACAGTTAACAAGAGATAGATTGAAGTCTGGAGTCAGAGCTTCAACAAGTGTGTGCTCATTTCATCACATCACTGATTTCCTGGATGTAATATTTCCATCTCTCTGAGGGACTTGTTATACGAATAGTTATTGATAACTACCAATAGTCTAAAAAAACCCCGTGAATTAGGTGAAATCTTTTTTGGTATTTTCCTAGTCATCATCTTAAACAATGTATTCATAAGTCTGGCTCATATGTCTTGGCCTATGTCTCTAAAGATTTATTTTCATTACCTATCACTCTGATTTTCTTAGATCCAAAGGTGTTACCGAGATACATAAATTATACCTATAAATGTGAAAATGGGAAATAATTATATGAGTAACTTTTGGAGAATATATGCACTTTTTTTCCTTAACACTGACTTAATATTGGTGTTTAATTCATTGAGATGAAGTTTTTCAGGTCAATCCATAGAAAGTTATATGGGATTCAGTCTGCTAATGAAGTAAAGAGAAGCACATCTGTGAAAATGTATTATTAGTGCTCAGCTCTTCCATGTTATCTGTTTCGTAACTCCTGATAGGTTAACAAAATAGGCGTAGGAAATAAAATGGTACACCAGGGAGGTAAAAAAAACTTGAGTTCTGAGTTCAAACAAACATATTATTATTATGAAGTTAGCCATAGAGTTAAGTATGCTTTGCTAAAAGGTTTTCATTATCTTTCAGCACTGATATTTGTAAAGAATATAAAATACAGTAACAGAAATATCATAGTCTGAATAAAGTAGTAATGAAAGCTTCAACTGTATGTTGAAATCAACTAGCAACCTCTAAACCCACAGCATTTCACTCATTTCATTCTGCATAAGAGCTTCAAATGGCTGGGGAGTTTTATAATGCCCTTACTTTATGAAATGGAAACATGAAAAAGTTTTTGTTACAATCATAATATCTGAAGATTATTACATGTCAAAGGAAAATTCACATCTGAACGCCATGTGTTTAACATCTGCAGAAGAAGGAAAAAAAAAAAAGGAAGACTTGACCAATTTATTACAAAGCTCTAGATACAATCAGCCTACCCATGTGTAGAAGCATGGAAACTTAGGAAATAAAATGGGAAATCAGTTACCAAATACAGTTGATCCTTGCACAAGATGGGTTTGAAACTGCATGGGTTCACTTATATGTTAATGTTTTTCAATAAACATATTGGAAATATTTTGGAGATTTGTGACAATTTGAAAAAACTCACAGATGAACTGCATGGTCTAGAAATATCAAAAAAATAAGAAAAAGTTATGTATGTCATGAATGCATAAATATATGTGGATATTAGTCTATTTTATCATTTTCATAAAATACACATAAATCTGTTACAAAAAAGTTAAAATTTATCAAAACTTATGCACATAAATACTTGCAGACCATACATTACACCATTCTCAGTTGAAAAAAAAAGTAAAGAAATGTGAAGATACCCTATCAGAACTCCATAGAATTAGCTATTGTACATGCTATGGTACTCTAATAATTTCCTGGGTACCTCCTGTTGCTATTGTGGTGAGCCCAGGTGTTGCAGGTATCTGCTTAGAATGCCGAGTGATGGGGGGTCCCTGGGTGGCGCAGCGGTTTGGCGCCTGCCTTTGGCCCAGGGCGCGATCCTGGAGACCTGGGATCGAGTCCCACATCGGGCTCCCGGTGCGTGGAGCCTGCTTCTCCCTCTGCCTGTGTCTCTGCCTCTCTCTCTCTCTCTCTCACATAAATAAATAAAAAAAATTAAAAAAAAAAAAGAATGCCGAGTGATGCCAACTGTCTTCACATCAACAGTTTATCTCAAGTAAATTGTGTATTGCAGTAAAAAGTGACCTCACATTTCTCACATATTTTTCACCATGTTCAGTATGATACTGTAAACATTGAATGCACTATGGGACCTATACAAAATGACACTAGTGTTGCTTGAAGTTCTCCCAAGAGGCAGAGAAAAGGCATAACATTATAAGAAAAAGTTGAATTGCTTGATATGTATGATAAATTGAGGTCTGTAACTATGACTGCCCACTATTTCAAGATAAATGAATCCATTGTAAGGAGCATTGTAAAAAAAGAGAAGAAAATTCACGAAGCCGTCACTGTAGCTATGCCAACAGGCATGAATTTCTTGCACTTTTTGTGAAATACTTTTTTTCCCTAAATCTCATATTGAAAATGCAGCCTTTATGTGGGTATGGGGTTGCTTTAAGAAAGGCCTACTTATAAACTATAATGTAATTTGACAAAAAGCAAAGTCATTATATATCAACTTAAAGCAAAAAGAAGATGAAGGATCTAAAGCTGGAGAATTTAATGCCAGCAAAGGATGGTTTGATACTTTTAGAAAGAGGTTTGGCTTAAAAAATGTCAAGATAACAGGGGAAGCATCTTCTGCCAACCAAGAGGCAGCAGATGATTCCCAGGTACTATTAAGAAAGTCATTTAGAAGGAAAAATATCTGCCTGAATAGATTTTTCATGCCTACAAAAGTGCCCCATTCTGGAAAAAAAAAAAAAAAAAGAGCTACATAGGATATTTATTAGTAAGAAAGAGCAGTAAGCACCAGGATTTAAGGCAGGAGGGGATAGGCTAACTCTACTATTTTGTGCAAATGCCTTGGGTTTATAATCAGGATTGACTTTACTTATAAAGATGCTAAACTCTGAGTCTTTTTTTTTCAAATTTATTTTATGATAGTCACAGAGAGAGAGAATGGCAGAGACATAGGCAGAGGGAGAAGCAGGCTCCATGCACCGGGAGCCCGACGTGGGATTCGATCCCAGGTCTCCAGGATCGCGCCCTGGGCCAAAGGCAGGCGCCAAACCGCTGCGCCACCCAGGGATCCCTAAACTCTGAGTCTTGAAGGGGACAGATAAACATTAACTGCCAGTCTTTTGGTTGTACAACAAGAAGTCCTGAACAATAATAACCCTTTTTCTGGATTGGTTCCATTGAAGCTTTTTCTCTGAAGTCAAGAAGCACCTTGCCAGTAAGGAACTACCTTTTAAAGTTCCTGTTGATATTGGACAATGCCCCTAGCCACCCAGAACCCCATGAGTACAGCACCAAAGGTACTGAAGTGGTCTACTTACCCCCAAACACAACATCTCTAATTCAGCCAGTAGATCAGGTGCATCATAAGTACTTTTAAGTCTCATTGCACATGGTACTCTATGGAAAGGATTGCCAATGCTATGGAAGAGAACCTTTATAGAATATTATGAAAGCCTGGCAGGACGATACCATTAAAGATGCCATCATTGTTATAGAAAAAATCTGCGAAAACCATCGAATCTAAAACAACAAATTCCTGCTGGAGAAAACTGTGTCCAGATGTTGTGCATGACTTCATAGGATTTATGACAGAGTCAATCAAGGAAATCATGAAAGAGATTGTGAATATGGTAAAAGAGGTGCGGTGTGAAGGGTTTCAAGATACAGATCTTCTAGAAATTCAAGAGCTAATAGACACCACACCAGGGTAATTAACAGAAGACGACATGATGGAGATGAGTGCCACATAACGAGGAGGAAGACATAAAAGAAACAGTGCCAGAAAACAAATTAACATTAGATAATCTGACAGAAAGGCTCTGATTATTTCAAACTGCTATTCACTTCTTTTAGGACATGGATCCTTCTATGATATGGGCACTGGAAATACAGTAAATGGTGGAGGAAGGATTCGTACTGTATAGAAACATCTTTAGAGAAATGAAAAAGCAAAAAAGACAGAAATTATGATGTACTTCTATAAAATTTATACAGAGTGTATTTGCCTCTCCTGCCTCCCCTATCACCTCCTCTACATCTGCCACTCTTGAGACAGCAAGACCAACCCCTCCTCTTCGTCCTCCTTGTCATTCTATTCAATGTGAGGATAACATGAAGACCTTTATAATGATCAATTTTCACTTAATGAGTAGTAAATCATCATCATAGTTAATAAACTTACATGTTGTTTGTGTGTGTGTCTTCATATGAAAATCCGATAACTATATGGCAAGAGCTATATGAAGCATTTTTGTGTCATTATCATCATCATCACCTAAGTATTCATCCTATAGAACACTGGGTACTAGACTTGTATGGAAGTGAATAGTCTTATCTTTACATAGGCATAAAGTGAGTGGCACTTAATATAAAATTAGTAATGTGTTAGTTTTCTTACTGTTCTATAATTTTGCTTTCAAAGAATTACATTACCACACAGTATGTGTCTCTCATAATTGGAGAAACTGTGTATCAGCCTATCACCACAGGTAAGTATTTTTTTTAAAGGTAACAATTTTTCCAATATTGTATTATAAATATGACTGCAGTACTGAATATCATAAAAATTTTACAATGATTCATTCATTAATGTATAGGTTAAACTACAATAAAGCAATCTTATTACTGTTTCTTTATTATCAATGGATGAATCCTCATACCTACTAACAAATATTAATTTTTCACATTGTATTTTCATTTCTGATGTCTAGTTTAGTAATATATATTACATCTACAGTGTTTTGTATCATATAGGACAATATTTAAATAGATACTGACAGATAATTCGTCTTATAAACAGATGATGTAAACTAATGGCATCAAGAAATACAGTAATGTCATTTTTTCTTTTTTTATGATTTTCTTAATAACATTTCTTTCCTCTAGCTTACTTTATTGTAAGAATCCAGTGTATAATACATATAACATACAAAATATGTGTTAATCAACTCTATGTTATTGGTGAGGCTTCCAGTAAACAGTAGGTTATTAGTAGTTAAGTTTTTGGGGAGTCAAAAGTCCACATGTCTTTTGACTAATAGGGGGCTGGTGCCCCAATTTTGCATTATTCAAGGATCAACTGTATATTTCCTAGTCAGTAGTATCAAAGAAAAAAAACCATGCACACACACACTATATATATATATATATATATATTTTTTTTTTTCCTATTATTTCATGCCAAATTGAGTGATAAACTATGGTGAGGAGTGCTAAGAGTTAACTAGCTCCAGGGCAGGACAGTGAAAGTAAACTGCTGTCCTTGCAAAGAAAAGGTAAACAGCATCTAATCCTTTATAGTTATGGAAATTTTGTTTCATAAGTAAATTCCAGAAGTTGCACTCATCTGCTCCAGTAAAGAGATTATATTGTACATAGTAACTGTGACTTTGTTAAGTTTACAGAGGTTCATCTTCATCTGCCATGATCCATTCTGTGTTTATGAAGGCATAGATAAATTGATACAAATTTGATACATCACCACTGCATCCTTCAGTTCTTTGGCTGTGGTAGATATCTCTGCAATTCGTTATGACATCTGGCGTTTCTTCTGATTTGTTTACTTTGATTACTTCTGATTATTTACCTTAGCTGGGATGTAAATCACAGGAACTTCCTTCCATGTTTCTCACCCCAACTTAATGTGAGCTGCTACATATATCTGCATCAATTATATATTTAGAACCTGAGGAAAATACTAAAGAGTAGGCTCAAGGACTTGCTGGACCCACTATCAGATGATCCAGAGCTATAATTGCATTGGTTACCTGGCTTCCATAAGCTCTCACTCAACTGAAGGATTGTGATAGTATTTTGCATCTCCTGAGAAGGTCTGGGTATTACTTTTTCCCTAGTGGCCATTCTCCTGGCATATGACTCCAGGTTTCTATAAAGCAAGAAAGAAGGTATATTATAGTTATTATAATATACAACCTGTGGCAGCATTGCAGGGCCATTCTTCAAAGGGATCTATCCTTCCCTTCAAATGAAGTTGATAAATATAGATCTGAAGTCTGGGTGGAAGCGATGACTTTCCATTACAGCACTGACATCAATCTTCTCCCTATCAGATCTCAATTTTTTTTAAATACAAAAATCAAACAGTACCTTGGCCAACTTTTCTTATATTTCAACTCTACAGATATCATGATCTATTCAACTATCGTCAGAGATCCCCGTGTATCAGGCACACTCAATACTTCTCTGGTCTTGATGTCATGATGTTAAGGACACTCACCTTGTTTCTGATGGTTAGGTGTGTCCACCAGAATTTTGCTCAGTTCAAAGATAGATGGTCACTTTGCTTCTCAAGAATTCAAGTATTCCCCAACAATAAAGCATTGATCTCTGAGGTTAATTTGGGGATGAACAATTGGCAAGATCCCAGAAGTAGATGTATTTGGATAAAACAGAAATAGATACATATTGGAGGATATGGTATAAATTGGTAGAAAGTCACTGAGGAAAGGATTTAATAAATGGTACTTTAAAGGCTGATTTGCCTTAAGAAGAAAATAATTATATCCCTAGATTATAACTCTATCTTACATCATTCTAAAATAAATTCCAGCTGAATGTGTCTTGAATGGGAATAGCAAAACCGAAAACATTTTTATAAGAAAATATAGGACAATAACTTCATGATTTCAAGGTAGGAAAAGACTTCTTAACCAAGAACACAAGAATACAAGAACAAACAGCATCTACTATAAGTGAAATATTGATAAATTTGACAACATAGAAAACTGTAATCTAAAAGATGGCAGAGAGATTCAGAGAAGATATTCACAGGATATTCACAGTATTTTAGCACTGGATCCATATCCTAAATAATTCGAAGGCCATCTACCAATAGGTAAGAAAAACTCTTGTGATATAAATAATATGAATAATCAATTCATAGAAGAGGTCATCTGAATGTCAAGTAATAATTAAAAGTAAAGACACAATGAGTAATAATTAAAAGTAAAGACAAGGTATCCCTGGGTGGCTCAGTGGTTAGGTGCCTGCCTTTGGTCCAAGGCGCGATCCTGGAGTCCCAGATGGAGTCCCACGTCGGGCTCCCGGCATGGAGCCTGCTTCTCCCTCCTCCTGTGTCTCTGCCTCTTTCTCTCTCTCTCTCTGTGTGTCTATCAAAAATAAAAATAAATAAATAAATCTTTAAAAAAATAAAAGTAAAGACACAATAAATTACAGTTTTACACCATCAGACTTCCACAACCCTAAAAATCTTGCAATCCCAAGTGTTGGAGAAGTTATGGAGTAACAACAGTTTTATACAGTACTACTGGTAAAATATTTAGTAAAACTGAATATATTCATATCTTACAATGTAGCAATTCCATTTTTAGGATGATTATAGTTGGAATCACACAGAAAAAGTTTTCTTCCCAGCTTGTCATTATATTTAAAAGTCCTACAGATACACGCTTTTAGATTAAGTTACTGTTTATAAAAGGTCATAATTGAAATGCAGATAGATGTCATTGGATGAAATTAAACAGCAATATGGATTATTTTACAAATTTAGCTTTTCTCTCTTGGACAAGAGTACCGAGGAAGGACACATGGGAAGGATAAATAGAAATGTCTTAAAAGTGAAAGTTACTGTTGAGAGGGTATTCAAGAAAATGGCAATAGGCACAGTGTCATCTCTTTTTTCTTATCCAATTTTGATTTAATTGCATATTCTCAGTTAAAAGCCTAGTGAGGCCTAGAGTCTTCTGGGTTCAGTGAAGCTTTTGGTTTTGTGGGAACATTAGTAAAGAACACTAATGAAGGGGATTTTTTTTCCCCCAGTGAGCTCAAAGAGGAATCTGCATAGGGACACTGGGATAAAGATCACAAAGTAAGCAACCCTGGAAATAGCTTGTTTAGAGGTACTGGCCTCCAGTGGAGAAGTGACTAAGTCATCCCAGTCCTGTGCTTGAGAAGAGTGAGGAAAATGGAGGCTTTCTCTAGGTTTCTTAGCAGGATTCTAGAGGCCATAGTAAGAGGTACTATTTAACTCTATCATTTTGGGGAATGCTACCTCTCAGAGGTACTTGAGAACTAGATCATGTGCCCAGTGAATTAGAACTACTGAAATAGACAGATGACAACATGAATATAAAACTAATAAGCATGCTTAAAGAAATTAAAGGTGAGCAACATAATATTTGAGTCCTGACTAGGCAAACTGGAGTATCTTTTTGAATTCTCAGGGCATCCAGAAGTCATGACCTAGTATAAGAACAAATCTAACTCCAGCAAAAAGACTACCCTAGGTTTGCCTTAAGCATGTTTAAAAACAATCTTTGGGGGACCAATTATGCTAATAATTTCACTAAGTGCAAGTCCAGAACAAAGTCCAGCACTCTTTGAAGAAAGAAAAACACAATCAAGTATTTAATAGTGTGAATTTTATAATATTCAGTATCCAATAAAACTACTAGATATGATGAGGAAGGACAATGTAATAACAAGGAAAGAATAAATCAGTAGAAATAGATTTGAAAATAACGGGGATGGTGGAACAACAGAAACAGTCTTTAGAAGAGCTATAGAACTTAAGGAGAAATGTGAATATAATGAGAAGAGAAATAGAAGATATAAAAATAACAAATGATACTTCTAAAAGTGAAAAATATAATATCTGAAATGGAAACTATAATGGATAGGATTAATAGCAGTGTAAATTCTGTAGAAGAAAGATCAATGTATTAGAAGACATGGTAATAGAAACAATTCCAACAGTGGAGAGAAAAAAGAGGTTGAAAAAAGTTAATAGAGCAGAAATTAAATAGAAAATGAACAAACGATAAATAACTGAAACGAACAGCTAGATCTTTGAAAAGATCAGCAAAATCAATAAACTATAGCTAGATAGATCAAGTGAAAAAGAAAAAAGACACCAAATACTAACATCTTGATTATAAGCAGGAAAATTACTACAGATTCTCCAGACAAAGAATAATAAAGGATTATTATGATGAACTGTAGTTTAAACTAAATAGAGAAACTGAATTCATCTATTAAACAAATTGAAATCACCCTGTAATTGAATCACATGTACTTTGTTTTCCCACTCATTCCCTCCCTACCTCAGATCCAGATATAAGAGATTTCAGTGATTGATTTTATTAAATTTCTAAGGAAGAAAGAATATCAATACTCTTCAAACTTTCAGAAAATAAAGAGGAGGCAATACTTCTTATTTTGAGTCTAGCATTATCCTAATACCAAAGTACATGAGACATGACAAGAAAAAAAAAAGCTACAGATCAATATTCCTCATGAACATAGATGCAAAAATCCTTTTAAATATATTAGCAAATAAAGTCATGAACACAGAAAAAGGATACTATATCATTGTCAAATGTGTTTATTCCCAAGAATAAAGTAAAATAAAAATGCTCTCACGCAAAGAAAGCTGAGAATATTTGTTGACAGCACACATTAAGATATAGTAAGTGAAGTAATTTGAGTTGAATAAAAATAATCCCGTGTAGAAGCAAAAAAATGCAAAGCAAAATGAAAAGTACTAGAATGGTGAATGTGTAGATAGATATAAAAGAATATTGATTGTTTAACACAAACATTATAATAGTGTCTTGTGGGGTTTTTAACACATCTAAAATATAATAATAGCATGAAGGATGAGAGGAGGTAACTGTTGTTAAATTTCTTCAATGTTCGCACACTATTTGGGAAATTCTAAAAATATTGACTATAATAAGTTAAGCATCCATATTTTAATCTCTAGGATAACCACTGACCAAAAAAAAAAAAAAAAAAAAAAAAATACAGACTATTATAACTATACTGCTAGTGAGTTAGGTAAAGTAGAATTTTTTAAAGTACTTGATTAATTTAAAATAATGCAGAAAAAAATAAAAGAATGCAGGAAAGAAGAAATAAAAGAAAGAAGAACAGATAGGATAAATAGAAAATAAATAATGAAATAATACCCCGAATTACATGAATTATAAATTTTCTGAAAACTAATGAAAAGACAAAATTATTAGACTATATCTGAGAAAAACAAGACTCAATTGTATTCTATTTACAGGAGACTAAATATAAGCACATAGGTAGTTGGAAGATTAAAGGATAAAAAAGTATATAACCTAAAACACTAACCTGGGACCACTGCCAGTATCAGATAAAATAGACTTTAAGGCAAGAAGCATATTTCATACTGAAAAGTGTTGTGCCCAAGATTGCGAATCTGAGAAACCACCAAGGAGCCGACACCGATGCAAACACACGAGGGTTTATTTACAAGCTTGAGCTTGGGTCCAAGTAAGTATACCCGACACAGCTGAGCAGGGACTTGGACCCCGAGGTGGGTTTCAGCTTAGTTTTAAGGGCTGGTCTAGGGGACCTCCAGAAGGGGTGGAGCAATTCCTCAAGTTCTGTTTACATTTTGATATGGGGCCTTCAAGGGCATTGAGGTCTGTTCTTATTCTAATATGGGGCTTCCTGCCCTTGGCTCGGCCTCTGTTCTTATTCTAATATGGGGCTTTCTAGGACGTTAAGCTGTAAGCTGTTTTCTTCCGGTAACTGAAGTAAAGTAAAGTTCAGTTCTTATTCACAGGGGCCTGGGATGGCTGTACTTGTGCTAACGCTGAACGTAAAGTGGAATGGCCTTAATTTTCTCGGCCTCCACAAAAAGAAGAAAAACATAGTTCTAAAATTGTTTGAAGATAGTAACATAGTTTCAACTTGTATTAACCAAAACTTGGCAGAAATGGAAGAAAAAATAAACATATCCATAATCAGAGTTTGAGGTAAGACAAGCAGAGAAAAAAAAATAATGGAGATATATTAAATTTGAGCAGCATAATTAACGAATTTGACTTAATTGACATAAGAAAGAATACACAAACTTTTCATGTGACCATGGTACACTGAACAAAAGAGAGCCTATGCTGAGCCAGAAAAAAATCTTAAGAAATATCAAAGGATTGAAAGTATACAGAGTATGTTCTCCTGCCTGATCGGAAGTAAGCTAGAGATCAATAGAGAGACACAGCTAGAAAATCTGCAAAAAATTTGAATTTCAATTTTCAAAGCAGTATCTTTCAAAATAGCTCATTGAGTCAAATAGAAAAGCCTGATTGAAATTATGAAATATGGGATCCCTGGGTGGCGCAGCGGTTTAGCGCCTGCCTTTGGCCCAGGGCGCGATCCTGGAGACCTGGGATCAAATCCCACGTCAGGCTCCCGGTGCATGGAGCCTGCTTCTCCCTCTGCCTGTGTCTCTGCCTCTCTCTCTCTCTCTCTCTCTCTCTCTCTCTCTCTCTGTGTGACTATCATAAATAAATAAAAAATTAAAAAAAAAGAAATTATGAAATATTTTGAACTGAATAATAATACAAATATGACATATTGAAATTTACAGGATGTGGATAAAGTAGTGCTTAAAGGGAAAATTCAAACTTTAAGCACACACATTAGAGAAGAAGGAAGGTTGAGAAGCTATGATTATAGCCTTTATCCCAAGAGGCTGGAAAAGGAACTACAAATTAAACACAAAGAAAGTGAGGAGAAGGACATGTATATATAAAAAACAAAAATAAGTAAAGTAGAAAGCAAAGGGGTCCTAAGAATATTGACAAAGCCGAAAGTTGTGTGATGACTGATGTGTCAACTTGATTGGCCATGGGTGCCAGACGTTTGGTTTAACATTATCTGGGTGTGTTTGCGAGGGCTTTTTTGGATGAGATTGACATTTGAGTCAGTAGACTGAATAAAGTAGATGCTCCTCCCAAAGTAGGTGGGCCTTTCATGGATTAAAGGCCAGAACCGAACAGAAAGGCTGAGTAAAGGGAGCATTCTGTTCTCTCTGGTTGACTGTCCTCAAGCTGAGACATCCTGCCTCAGAACTGGAGGCAGTCCGGAAATTACTCCTCCATCAGCTCTCCGTTGGGCTGGCTGAGAGGCAGGGGCACCCAAGATGGCGGACATCTCAAATTGGGTCAAAATGGCCGATCTTCCCGCCAAAGCAGCCGTGACCACCACATCATCTCCAGTAACTCAAAGCCTAGACGGGGAAACCGAAACTTTCCATCCAGGACTTTCCAGCCAGGGACCACCCCCCATCGGCTGTACTATCCCCACCCCAGCCAGTCACCTAGGGACACGGTGTTCCTTTGCCTAATTTGGCAAGGGACCCACCTGGATCCGACCCGGAACCAATCAGGCTTCAAAACCCCCAACTCCCTAACCCCAGCGCGACTTCCCTGACTCGGGCCACCTCTCTGACCGGGAGCGCTCCCCATTAAAGCACTCTCGAACCTACTACCTGGCTCTGCCGTTGTTTTCTTTTTTTATTTCTCCGCCCTTCATTTTGGAAAAAACCTAACGCTCTCCTGCTTCTCAGGCCTTCAGACTCAGAGGGGAACTATTCCATCAATTCTCCTTGGTCTCCAGACTGCTGCCTGCAGATATTGGGACTTCCTAGCCTCAACAATCATGGAAATCAATCCCTATCGGTTCTTTTTCTCTGGAGAACCCAAACTGGATTTTAGTACCGAAAGTGGTTCTTCTTGGATTTTCTCAGCTTCCATAATCATATAAGCCAATTCCTTATGTTAAATCTCTTTATATATAGTAGTTCCATTATCTGCTGCTTCAGTTTCCATGATTTCAGTTAGCTGTGGTTAACTGCAGCCTGAAAACAGATGCTCCTCCTTCTGACATATCTTCAGTAGCCTTATACTATGTCGCAATGACTGTCTTCTCACTTTACCTCAGCATGCAGATGTTTTATCATCTTACACCATTATAAGAAGAGTAAGATATTTTGAGGAAAGGATGAGACCACGTTCATAGCTTTTATTACAGTATATTCTTACAATTATTCTATATTTTATTACTAGTTATTATTATTAATCTCTTACTGTGTCCAATTTAACTTTATCATCAGTAAATACATTTGTAAGAAAAAACAGTATATATATATATATATATATATATATATATATATATATATATACATATACATAAACAGTGTATATATATATAGGTCAGTACTATCCATGGTTTCAGGCATCCACTGGGGGTCTTAGAACATATTCCCCACGGATGAGAGGGAACTATTTTATTTCTTTTTGGATCTGTTTCTCTGGAGAAATCTGACTAATACCAGTAGCATCTTTGACTATTTTAATAAAATTTTATCAATACTTAGCAAGACTGATCAAGAAATAAAAGAAAAAGAAAACAATTACTATTAGGGATGAAAAGTTTTTATCATTGTACATCTAGGAGGTATGAAATTAAATTGAAAATATAATAAAGCATATTTTGTACAACTCTATAACAATAAATTTAACATTGAAAATGAAATGGAAAATATCTTAAAAACAACTTATCAAAAGTGACATGAGAAGTGATTGAAAAATCTCAATAGTTTTTATCTGTTAAAGAAATTAAATCTTTAGGTAAAAAATCTTCCCACAAAGGAAACTCCAGGAAGGCATGGCCTCACTAGCTAATTTTCCCAAGCATTTAGAGAAAAAAATATATCAATCTAACATAAACTCTGAAAGGTGAACACTTCTTGTTTTACTGGACCAACACCAAATCCAACACCAAAATCTGAAAATAACATTAGAAGAAGGGAAAATCAGAGGCTAATCTCTTATAACAATGGATGTGAATTTTTAAATATAAGGTTAGCAAATTTAACCTGGTAAAATGCAAAAAGGATAATAAATCATAACTGAATGAAGTTTATCTAAGGAATGCAAGGTCATCTTAACATTATGTTTATATTAACCATTAAGTCAACCAATAAATACATCAATCTAGTTCATCACATTAACAGAATAAGTGATAAAAAATTTTGTGTTCATCTCAATCCATATTCATGATATGAACTCTCAGAAAACTGAGAGTACAATAGAGCATCCTTAACCTGATAAAGAATATGTATAAAAAGTATAGTTTCATAACTAGTATTAAATATTGAATGTTTCCCCCTCCATTCCAAGTTTGGGAAGATCAGAAGTCCACTATCACTCTTTCTACTTAATATTATCCTGGAGATCATATCCAGGACAAAAAAAAAAGGCAAGAGAAAGAAACTGAAATGTAAATACCAGAAAGAAAGAAATGAAAATATTTTTTTTTCAGTAGAAATGATTATATATGCAAAAAATCCAAAAGAATCTATAAACAGTTATATTACATGAGTTTAGTGAGGTCTTTGGATGTAATGTCAATATAAAGTTATTTGTACTTCTAATGCATTTTTAGTAATAAATAATTAACACTCACAATGGCACCAAAATCATTAAAATTTCTAGGGATAAGTTAACAACATGAAATATGTATAAGAGATCTACAAAATACAAATATCATTATGAGAAATTAAGGAAGATCTAAATAAGTGGAATGATATACCATTTTCAAGGAATAGAGGACTCAGTGTTTTTAAGATGTCAATTGTCCCCATATTGGTCTTCATCACTTTCATTGGTTCATCACTTTCCCAATCAAAATCACCACAGGGTGTGTGTGTGTGTGTGTGTGTGTGTATGCACACATATGTGTATGTGTAACTTGTATGTTATATGGAATACTCAAGGCAGTTTTGAATAAACAAAACAGAGTTTAAGAACTTATACTCTACCAGATGTTAAGATTTACTAAAAGACAACAGTAATTAAGACAGTGTGGTATTAACCTCAGGATAGAACCTTGCCAATTGAAAAGAATAGAAAATTGAGAAATAATCCTACTTGTATCTGATCGCCTGATTTACTACAAGAGTGCCTCTGTATCCAGGGGGGAAACGGTGGTCTTTTCAGCAAATTATAGTGGAATAATTAGATATCTCTATGGGAAAAATAAACTCTGACCCCTTTCAAAAATTTTATTCAAGGTAGATCAAAAGTCTAAATATAAATGTCAAAATAATAAAACTTCTAGAAGAAAACAATATATCTTCATTATCTTGAGGCATGTAATTTTGTTAAATAGGATAAAAAAACACTAACTATAAAATAAAAGACTGACAAGTTGAACTTCATTAAAATTAAGAGCTTCTGTTTTTCTAAAGATGCCATTGAAGGAGTGGAAAGGGAAGACAAACTGGGAGAAGAGATTTGTAACACATATATCCAACAAAGCCTTGAATCCAGAACATATAAGAGCCTTCCAAATCATTAATTAAAATACAAATAACCTGATTACAAGTGGATAAAAGATTTGGATAGACACTTAATAAAATTGGCTTCATAAAAACCAAAAAGAGCGTGAAGAAAAGCTCAACATCATTACTCATCAAGGAAATGCCAGCTAAAAGCAAGTAAGATCCCATTTCATACCAGAATGGCCAAATTTAAAAGACTGCCAATCAATACCACATGTGAACTAGGATATGGGGCAATTGGAACTTACATGTATTCTTTATGAGAATGCAAGTTAGTACAAAGTCTTTGAAAAACTATTTTGCTGTATCTAAACATATACCTACCCTATGAGCCAGTAGTTCCTGTCATAGGTATATACCCAAGAAAAATGGTTGTATGTATCTGCTAAAAGATACATAAAATAAAACTTTCAGTAGTCCTTTTCCTAATAGCCTCAAAGTAAGAAGATCCAAATTTTTAATATGTAGAAAACACATAAATAAAAAGCAAAAAAAGACTGAAATACTTCCAGGCTCTACAATATGATTGAATCTCATACATATTATATTGAGTAACAAAAGTTGACGATAATTAGCTCATTATATGAACGATTTATATGAAATTCAGGACCAATCAAAGTTAATCTGAGGAGACAGAAGTCAAAGCAGTGATTCCATTTGAAGATGGACTGACATAACAGTATATAAGAGTTTATAAAGGGGTACTACCAAGACTTCTGGAATGTTAATATTTCGTATCTTGATCTGGGAGATATATGCTTATGCAAAAATTCATCCAGCTGTACACATAAGATTTATACACCTTACTATATATATATATATATATATATATATATATATATATATATATATATATTATACCTCAGTTTAAGGTAAAAATAAAAAGTAAACTGGAAACTCTTAGAAAAACCAATCCAAATGGCCAACAAAGGAAAATATACTTAAATTTACGATAAACAAATGCAAGTTAATGTAACTGTGAAACAGCACTTTACACATATGAGGCTGCCCAAGAACTAAAAAGCAGGTAACTCATTGCTGATAGAAATGTGAATTATTATAATAGCTTGGAATGCAATCTGGCAAGATCTATTAAAACACATAATACTTTCGACCAAAGATATCAGATCTGATAATCTCTCTGAAAAACAAAAGTGTTGGTACTTAATTGGTATTTATAAAAGTTGTTCACTGAAGTCTTGTTTGTAGGGGAAAAATAGAAACAATGTACAAGTAAAATTTACTGATTTCAAAATGTTTGATACATATACATTACTCCATAGCAAACAACAACTAAACAGGGTGAATTAGAGCTATATAAATTGACTTGGTAAGATATAAGTGAGAAATGGAAGATAAGGAGACATGGATATATTTTTATTATAGTTTGGTTAAAAATGAGAAAAATTCTATATGCATATATATTTGTTTTTTTAAAAAAATATTTTACTTATTCATGAGAGATACAGAGAGAGAGAGAGAGAGAGAGAGAGAGAGAGGCAGAGATACAGGCAGAGGGAGAAGCAGCTTCCACATAGGGAGCCTGATGCAGGACTCGATCCTGGGTCTCCAGGATCATGCCTGGGGCTGAAAGCAGCACTTACTGCTGAGCCACCGGGGCTGCCCATAAACATATATATTTGTATAAAATTATCTGTATATTATTCTACATGTCTCTGTGTGTTATAAGGATATAGGAAAAAATAAGGAATAATATACTAAAATTTTAAATATGTTACATGGTGGAATGGATGCTAAGGTTTGAAGGATAGAGACATTGATTAGGGGAGCTAAGTAAAACAGGAAAATTAGGAGTGCTCAAAAATTTCCATTGTATATAGTAGGACATAAGTTAGGCATTTATGTCAGATTATGTATATATGTATATGTAAACAGGAATTTAAAACAGGCATTTATTTATAAAAATTACCAAAAATTAAGCATAATTATTTCCCTTGATGCATAATAATTATTTTTATTTATTTAGTAAATCTCTTGCTATCTTTAAGTTATATAATTATATATTTTCCTCTCAATTTCATTTGTAGATACTCTTTTTGTATCTCTATGACCTTCATGTTCCTATATTTAAGTGGCTTCAGATTTCCTTCTAGATAATATTTCATAATTTACTCATTTTCTGGATGCTGAATCATTATTTTTAAAATCAGAATTATATTAACATCCCTGCCATAATCAGTTTTGCTTATAAAACATTCTTCCCTTTGTTTTATAAAAATCATTTCATTAATTTAAATTCCTGGGAATGTGGTTATTGGGTCAAAAGTCATGAATATTTTTATGACTCTTGCAATGTATTGCCAGATTTTTATCCCAAAAGAAAGAAACAATGCATACTAATATCAGAAATGTATGTCCCTGATTCTTCAAATTTTACCTGTGTTTATTTTTGCTAATTAAATAGATGTGAAAGGCATATTTTTTTTTGCTTTAAAGACTGATTTTTCATTAATTTTGAGGTAATCACCGTCATTCTATTTTTAAAAAAGATTTATTTTTTAGAGAGATGGACAGAGAAAAAGAGAGAGAGAGAGAGAAAGTAGGGGGAAGGGCAGAGGGACAAGGAGAGAACCCCAAGCAGATTCCACAATGAACATGGAACCCAACCTGGGGCCCAATCTCAGGACCCCAAGATTCATGACCCCAGTCGAAACCAAGAGTTGGAGACTCAACCAACTGAGCCACCAGGGCACCCTTGTCATTTCATTTTTGTTGATGCTTTCAAACGACATTTCCCCTTGGGCTTTGGTATTGCTCTTTATAAACTTCTCTTTGTTTGTTTTTAGAGAGGGGGAAAGGCAGAGGGAGGAAGAGAGAGGAAAAAAAAGAGAGAATCTTAAGCAGGGTTCTCTGCCCAGCATGGAGCCCAGTGCTGAGATCATGATCTGAGTCAAAATCGGGAGTCAGATGCATAACCAACTGAGCCACCCAGACACCCCTATAAATTAATATTTAAAATGCATTTTGTATATTTACTGTCTTGAAAGCATATGGGAATTTTATGAGAAACAACGGTGTACTGCAAATGTAGTATTGCCTGGACATTCACAGCTGGGGACATAACAGGGACACAGGGCAAATTAGGGGACAAAGGAAATCTGCAAGAGAAGTGAAGTATGTGCTCGTTGAGTAGCTGTTTTTGAAGATGATTATTATACAATTCATTATCCTTTGACTATCTAGTGCTTATTCATCCTGTCTCAGTTTTGAAATTACTCCCTCAACAAGGCTGCCTTGATACTTAAACTTCCATGATAACATAGCATCTAGAAGAGTTCCTGCTATTTTTATTTAACACCCTGTTTTATAATATTTTGGTTACTTGTTTATCTCCCCATTGAAATTGAGAGGTGTAAAGACTTAAAACATCACCCAGTAGAGTACCTAGCACATAGTAGGCTGTCAATAAATAATGAATGAAACAATGTATCTTAAGCAGGAAATAAGTGTCTTATTTAGTATTGTTGATAATTAAGGTCATTATAATCATGATTAAAACTCTTAGGAGGAATGAACATGCTTATTCTTTTATCATCTAAGAAAGCTACAAATTTGGGAGGAAGCTCCAGTTAAACATCTACATAGACAAATAATTGTATATAAGTGTTCAGTGAAGGGGTATCTTAAACTTGTTATGATAGTTCATTCCATTGTATAACCAGTAAAAAATTATGAGTACTTCCTAAAAAGATCTGTTATAGTTGACTATGTGATTCCATGGGAAAATTACATAGAATAAGAAATATTCCATAAAGTGATATATGCCACTAGTTTGTTCTCCATGTTTTTATGGCTTTCAGCCTTATATTTACTATGGCAATATGTCTGATATCCTGGGCCTTGAAAAGGTTATGAATAGAATATTATAACTAAGAGATAGCACCTAGAATGAATTGACTCTATCATTACAGAAGATTTAAAGATTAAATACGGACTGTTCACATATAGAACATGTAACAGAAATAGGAGTAATAACTAACACTTTTATTGTGTATACACAGTGTATGCTAGGCATTGTCTAAATGCTTTATTTTTAAACGCATTTAATTTTCACAAGAACGCTATGAAATATTATAATTACGTGTTGGCACTCCGAGATACTCTCATGTTAACTTCATTCAGTGAGGACATTGCCACAGAGAGCTTAAGTGATTACATCACATAGCCAGTGTGATCAGTAGGCCAATGCTTGGCCACAGATTTCCTGAGTAGGATTCTTCAGATCTACTTTCCCTCCATTAGTCATTTCTGGAAGTTTGGATATCATTTATGTTTATTATTTTTTATGTTTATTTTTAAACAAAGAAGGAAGTGCTAGCATAATGTTGCAAACTTTTTTCTTATTTGAAGTTAGGTTATTGAAAAGTAATATTTTTAGTTAGAAAACAGCAACAGTAATTAAAAAACAAAATCAACAAGAATTAATGAATAGTAAGAATAATAATGATCATACTTAACATTTTTTTAAATAATTTGACATTAGCCAGGCACTATGTCAACTTTTACAAGGATTATCCTGCTTAATCCTCATACAATCCCTTAGAGTACTATTATTTCAATTTTGCCATTATCATTTCACAGTAAGTATATTTTATTGAAAAAATAAGTAGAAAGGACATAACTTTAGAATAATAGTCTTTTAAATGGAATAAAACTTAGCTTTTTGAAACACGATTTTGTATGTGAGGATTTTTGGTTATCTTGTTTGATTTTCTATAAACTATAAACCTAATCCATGGTACAATGCCATAATGGTGGGTACATGTCATTATACCTTGTCTAAACCCACAGAATGTACAAAACTGAGAATGAACCTTAATGTACACTAGGGATTTCGGATAAAAATGATATGTCAGTATAGATTCATTAGTCCTAACAAATATACCCTTTCTGGTAGAGGGTATTGATAGTGGAGGAGGCTATCCATATGTGGGTGCAGGAAATCTCTGTCCTTTCCACTCAACTTTGCTGTGAAGGTAATGCTGCTTTAAATAAAAAGTCTTAAAATACAAAAAAAAAAAAAAAAAAAAAAAAAAGAAAGAAAGAAAAGAAAGAAAAAAGAAAAAAAAACACCCAAAAAACAAAAACCCAAAACCTCCACAAAACCTCTTAACCACGGACAAGTATTTGCTAATGCTGACACCATATTTCTTTCTTACCAAAAGACAGAAAAAGTTGAGCAGCTGTTTGGAAAACTGAAGCCGGGGACTGCAGGTTCCAGAAGAAATGTTAACTTGACATCCTGAAATATAATGTAAAGCTTTGCTATATAGTTAAGATATTCTGGGTATAGCAGCAGCCAAAAGACCCACTTGGCAGTGAGCAAACCCATGTAGCTCTTTTAGAGCAAAGACATCAGTAACCCATTGAGCAAAGAGACAGAGTCATAAGAAATAATGTGTTCTAAAATGGTCTCTAGAGCTACAAAAATAGGACAGTCCTCCTATGCATCTGCCCATGTGGCAAGACTGTTAGTCTCCCTCTGAGATTTTTAACCTTATCCATATATATGGCAAACAACTCCATTAGTAGTGTTATCTGTGAATGCAAACTACAACAATACATTATATATGTGCACTAGCATATTTGCTGAATTTTAAAGTATGCAGCAATGTGAGAGTTGGAGTGAGGCTGTTGTTTATAATGTATATCATGAAATGAAGAACAGATGATCTAAGAATGAACATTTGTTGGAATGATCTCTCTGGGCTTAAATATTTATTTTACTTCCTCCATCCCCCCCTCCCTTTTTGACAAAGTACTATGTTTTCCAAAATCTACAATATGAAACCACGGAAAGTTTATGACAAAATCACCTCAAATTGCTACCATAAATTATTACCTCCCACATAGTCTTTTTTCTGCTATGTGCAATTAATCAAGGAAACAACTTATTCTTTCTCATTAAGGAATTGGTTCTAACAGTTTTATTTTATGGATAGAAGGAGTATTGAATTCTGGGAAAAAAAATACCGGTTGTCCTATAAAACACTGTGCTTTCATTTCTGTCTTCAGGGTTTTGTGAATGATCCCAAGGAGAGGATATCCCTTGTCCTATTTCCTCAGAGAAAATGGGAAACTGTAGCTGTAAAAGGTCAAGCTTTGGAAGATAGTTTTGAAGGAAACAGTATCTCAACAGGTAGTTCACATGGCTGATTTTGGGGAGCAAAACTGAAAACAGTGTTGAGGACCAAGATGTAGAGCTCATTAGAGACAAGAAGATTTATTTTCTCTTTGAGCTCCTGCGACACATGATGAGAGTCTCATTGCCTGTTTTATAGGGTTCTTAGATTTTCTACTTGTTCCTAGATTTTTTACTTGTTCTGATAAATTATTTCACCTAAAGCTCATTTATCCCTGAGGTATAATGATTTATCTATTTATTCATCCACTTATCCATTCATCCAATCATCTTCTAACCAACCAACCAATAAATATTTATTGAGCACCTGCCAAATGTATATAGTGTAAGGTCCAAAAAAAAAAAAATGAATGAGAGATGATCTCTGCCTTTGAAAAACTCACAGATCAATACAGTCATCCAAAAGAACGTTTGCTTCACTCCTTGAATTATTCTAAAACGGGATCATGCCAAGACTCTTCAAAGGAGCCTGCATATCTATCAGAATAGAACCAGTGTGCAATCTGAGGTCTGAATTCATCCTCAGTTACTCTTCTGTGGCCTTGTGGTGCATCACAGTCTTTCTCAAGGCTTCCATTTTGGCCCAGTTGTTTACTTTCTGCTCCTTATATATTTGATTCTTGTATTTTCCTGACTTTTTGACTTTTTTCATGTTGTTCTATCTGTTCTTTATAGCCTTTTTCCAATTCTAGGCCCAGCTCAAATTCTTCCTATTTTTTACAACCCAACATTATGTTGTATCTTTCCTGAGGGGCTCTAGCCTCACTCATCTACAACCGATTTTCAGAATGATGTCTAAAGTGCTAACTGGATTGTGTTAACCTCTCTGTTTAAAACCAGTTCATGACTTTCTGTAGCCCCTTTAAGATAAAGTTCCAGTTCTTCAGCATGGCGACCAAGATCCTTTATGATCTACCTCCTGCTCACCCCTCTAGTGATGTCTTGCTGCTCTCTTGCCCCTGCCATACAGAATCATGTAATGTTCTTTGAGCCCAACATGGTTCTTCTGTGTGTACAATCCTTTGCACAAGCTATTTTCTTTGGCCAAAATGTACCTGTTTCTTTTTTCTACCTGATAATTTCCTGATCTTCTTTCAGGTCTCAATTTTGATGTTGCTTCCTCTAGAAAACCTTCCTAATCCCTGAAGATTGAGTTAACCATCTCCTATGTGTTCCCACAACGTCTTGTATTTCCCCTAGCAAAGCAAAGCACAGCAGGTATCTTGTCATGTTCACATGCAATAGGTACTAGCAACGGGTATTCAGTGAATGTTTAATTATGAATTTTGAATTGAACCACTATAATTTCCCTCAGGAAATGTATAAGCTGGTATATTTATGGTAATGGTTTACCATGTGGCCAAGTAGCATGTGGGAACTACAGGGAAGCCAGTGAGCCTAAATAGTTCCACCCCAATATATGCAGCCTAAAGTCTCTTATGCAACTTGATTTGAAGCTTAGTGTTTTCCTGGGATAAGAATAACAATACTCTGTCCAGAAATAAAGATTCAAAGAGCCAAATCACTAAGAGTTATAAAGCCAATTAATGTTTGGGACCCAAGCAATTCTTTTTTGATTTCATTTGTCCTTGGGGGAAGGCAACCACTAAACTCTAGGTTAATCGACAGAACTCTTCCATAGTAACCATGCAAACAGTGAACATGGCTTTGGGGATAGAGCCATTTCTATAGTGTATTGAGTGTATAGTGTATATAGTGTATATAGTGTATAGTGTATATAGTGTATATAGTATATTGTTCTAGCAGTTACTGTTAAAGGAATCCAAGAGAACCAAGTTCAGCAGGTCAGGCTCTCTGGAACTCACCAGTTTTGGAGATCTGCACAGAATGTGTCTGATTCACAAACCAGTATAAACCAACCTGGAAATCCTTTATAATTTGTGTATGTGTATGGGGCTTGGAGATACTATTACTATCCTGTGGATGGAGAGATTAGGGTCACTGTACATTGAATTTTAAAGGTAACACAATCCATTTGTGTAATCACAGTTTGGGGACAATTGGAGACTGTTGACTTGTACATCATTAATTAATCCAAGTCAAATTTTCCCTTTTCAAATACTCCATAGTTTGTACATTTAAAAAGCAAGAGAATATAAAACAATGGAGCATAGGGTGTTATTAAAATACAATTTACTACCTCTGTCTCCAAGGAGGTCTTCACTGAAGGAGTTGTTCACTTGACTCTTGAAAATCTTCAAAGAGGAAGATTCAGTAACTTCTTCAGGTAACTAGTTCTTTTGGCTTCCTTGAAATAATTTAGTTTACTTCTGTAATGGTTCCTCCTGTAGTAATTTAAAATCTTGTTTTCTTTCTGTGGTCTGTGGTCTTGACTTAAAATGACAGCATTGCCTAGTGTGCTATGATAAATGAAGAAAACTTTCAGTTATCTACGCTAATGGGTAAGCAAGGAAGAGCATGAATAAAGAACATCTAACATATTCTCTAAACCTCAGCTTAGCTATTAGTTTTGACTTTTCCTCCAACAAAACTTTCTAAGGGTCTACTAAAAAGCAACATACTGATTTGAATTTCATGCCTTCACTTTTTCACTTGCATATTCTCTGGTGGAGGTGATAATGATCATTGAGATCCTCAAAGAAGAGGGAGATAGTGGAAGATGGAGAGGTCTGGGATGCACATAAATTGGAGACTACATTCATGCATTTATAAAAGCTTTAGATTTCTGGCTTACCAATCTGCTTTCTCCAATTGCTCTATAACTTCATTTAGCATTGTAAGTTGTGAAATCATTGTGCATGCATGTCATTTTGGATGTGCAAAATGTACACTCTTTTAAACAGTATTCTGCATTGAGCAATGGTAATGTAGCCAGTCTGAGCTCAAAATCCATGAACTACATGACAATTAGGTGCTACAAAGGAAACGGAACGTGCTATTTTGTAAAAATGGGACAGTAAAATAATAATTGTTCCTTACTAATTAAAAATGCAGCCAATTAAAGGCATGCAAATTTACATAAATGGAAGAACCTTAAATTTTGCATTTCCTGACTGATAGGATTAAACTTCCAAAGAAAGTGTGAATTAATGCAAATGTTAACATGGCATCTCCTAAATCCTTTTCTACTTTTACCACCAAGAACAGAATATAGAGTAGTGAAAATTCATAATGAGAGGCCAGTCTCCACTTGTTTTGTCATTTGCCCAAAAAATACTGAGCATCCTTAGAAACCATGGAGAACTCAGTAAGATTTCAGGTAGCAAACATCTATGCAGACCTATGTGCATATCTGTATCTATATGACAGAGACCTGATTTCATGTGACATAATCATGGATTTCAAACTCCCTAATAGGAAATGTCTGTCATATTTGGTGGTCCCATTTGTTTAATGAGAACTTCTTATTCCTTATCTTTCTAAGATGACTACCTGGTTCCCCACTCTCTAGCAAAAGGATTCTTTGTTTCCTTCTTTTTTTCTCTGCTTGTTTCCTTTCCAGTGGGATCAAGGTGCTGTGATGGCAGTCCATCTTCTTCCTTCCTCCTTCTTCCATCTTCTTTCTAAATGGACTCCCAAACTGATTGCCCTGGGTTGGAGAGGTGCAGGTCTCTATAGGGCTGCCTTTGTGTACCTGTCATCCTGTAAGGTCTCACATGTTCTAAAAAAAAGTCATCCCAATTGGACCATGAGCTCCACAATGCTAGGTTTATGGTTACAACTATGGCTATGTTGACTGTAAACTGCTTAGGACATTTGGACATTTGGACATTTGGATTCTTGGATTGATTTACCAGACTTTCTTTGGTGATGGGCAAAGGAACAACATTCCAGAGGGTCTCTACTTTTCTCTGGTTTGCATGTTTGACACTGCTTAATAAACATTCATATATATATATATATATATATATATATATATATATATATATATATATTTCTTCCCAATTTTACCTGCTCATTTATTGAATATCTCACTGACATTAAATATTTTCTAACCGACAAATGCAAAAGCTTATGCTTATTTTATGAAGATTCATTTAAGATACAATTTTCAGAAGTGTTCTGCATTGTAAAAGCTGGAGTTATCTGTCAAAAATAAATGCCTGCTAAACCAAAGATATAGAAAAATACAGTGTTTAAGAAATGAGTTTCCATAAGAACACAAGTTATAATGACCCATAAAACATTGTTCTTTGCACACCACCATGTGCAAAGTCTTCATTCAGTTTCAAATAACTTTTAAATAGTTTCTGCAGCTCACCCTCTCCTGACAATAAGTATATTTAAGTTTTATTTCTTACAGATGAAAATCACTTCTGAAATTTAAACGTTTATGGTTTTAGTACTTTGAGGTGACTCATTGCTAAAAATAGTCATGGTTAATGGCCTATTGGTTCATAGTTTCACTCCCCTGTAAGGCACTGAAGGGTGTGTCCCTAGGTGTGACCCTCCTTAACTTGAATTCCCACCAGAGTTTCTGAGCCTACCACCAATCAAAGCAAGGACCTCTGGTTGTACTCTCTCCTTTTAGAATGTGGATTTGTCATCAGAGATGTCTCAGTCTGGGTGGAGGAAGGTAAAGAAGGGCAGCCTAGAACTTCAGGGTGCTGGGATTCTCAATTCCTTCCTACTGGCCCACTCCTATCTTTTCTTTTTCACTGATGCAGTACTACATTGTTTTGTTTTTACATCTCACAATTCACTTCAGAGGAAGTCTTTTGTTGGTGTCCAGAAGGTTTTTAGAGTTGTAACAATTATATCAATTTTATTTTTTAATTTGAACAAGTGAACTTCAATGTCTCAGGAGCATTTCCAACTTGCTACTTTAGCACAGTTCTTTATGCTTTAAGATGGAGCCCATGTCCACTGTCTTTCTCTCTTGGCACTCTTCTCAAAGGTTTTGTGGGCTCCACAAACCCCTTCTGGGTATACCCTACATGGAGTCCTAGGGAAATGTATTTGTTTCCACCAAATCCCTTTTCTTAAGTTCTATCTTGTCTCAGGTTGGGTTCTCCAGAAGCAGATACGGAGTCAGAGAATGGAGTGAAGGATACATTGAGTGAAGTACATTCTGGATCAACACCTTTGGCAGGAAATGGCACTGGGTAGAGGGAGACATTGAACTATATCCTGGCCAGACATCCTGTTGGAGCTCTGGAATTTATCTATCCTATCAGAATTGTCCCATGGGATGCTGAAATGGCCAGGCCTTTATATGCTTGCTGTAATCCGTCATCGAATATAGACCATCCTAGAAGGGCATTGCTTTGCTGAGGAGGATCTGCAGCTGAGGCAAACCTTGAAAAGCTAGCAACTAGAGGCCCTTTGGTGACTATATTCTCAGTAGCTGGGACAACAGTTTCTTCCTTAAGGGGGATTTGGACATCACATCTCCATGTTTACTGCAAAGTATTTTTACGAATGTGGGTCTTAGGGTATGCTCTAGATAACCCACACTTAACCTTGGGTAGATATATCAATGGAAAAAAAAAAGTGGCCCAATAATTCTTTTTTGAGATAGGGGCAGAAGGGGGCTACCCTGTACATTGGAGGGTATTTAGCAGCACTCTTGGCCCCCACTCACCAGATGCCAGTAGCAGTCCTCCCCCTTCCCCCAAGTTGTAAGAACCCAAAATAACTTCAGACATTGCCAAATGTCTCTTGGGAGACAAAACTGTCTCTGGTTGACAACCACTGTGTGACCTGGACAAAGAGCAAAAGCATGATTTTGCTTTCATTTATTAAATTAGCTGATATGTTTTGGTAGAAAGAAAAAATATCCTTGATAATATGAAGAAATATTTGTTCATAATTATTGTGCCAAAAGAATGATTGCTAAAGTAGTTAGAGAAAAAGGAATTCTGTGCTTCAGGGTGGAGATTACTAAGCAGTAAATAATTTTGCATGTGAATAGAACACTACATTTTCTTTTTTCCCAAGTATTCTGTAAATTTGTCTGGGTACTCTTTTCTTCTCTTTCTCCCTTTTGCTCTAAGATACTAGATTGCAGATTTAATCTTTCCCCTTGCTTTTCCAATCTGGCTTTGGTATATAATTCTCACCTGGGTAAATTCTGTTCTGGGCGAGGATATTAGGTGGAGGTGGCTTCTAACAAATAGTGTGGTTATGACTGAAGTAAAAAAGAAAAAAGAAAGAGAAAGCAAGCAAGCTCAAGAAATTGAAATAAGACATTTTTATTTCTTCACTTTTACTCACCTTCAGATGTGGATGACTTCAATTTATGACTAGGCATCATTTAAAGAACTGATCTAAAACTAATGTTGATTTCTTATATATTTTTCCAAGGTTGCGCTGGGAGAGCAGTTGATGCTTTCTCCTTGTCAAATGTAGAAGAATGAAGTAGAAGAAGATAGGAACTTAGGTAAATCTAAATGCTGGACATGAAGTTTTCGTGAATGTTTCTTTCATGATTGCTGAGGAACTGGTGACTAACATGACAGAATGTTTTAGGAATGTTTCAAATAATGGCATAAACTGGATGCTGAGATATTCTCCCAAAAAGGAAGGACAAGATTTTGTCTGAATGGAAAAATTCACATTTGAAATGTCTATGTGAAATCTAGAAGCTACAATATTTTCATATATAAAATAACTACAAAGAATTCTTATATAGTAGAGAATAATAGATTTTAATTTTTATTTTTTTTCTATATTTTTTTATTGGAGCTCGATTTGCCAACATATAGTGTAACAACCAGTGCTTATCCCGTCAAGTGCCCCCTTAGTGCCCGTCACCCAGTCACCCCATCCTCCCACCCACCTCCCCTTCCACTACCCCTTGTTCGTTTCCCAGAGTTAGGAGTCTCTCATGTTCTGTCTCCCTTTCTGATATTTCCCACTCATTTTCTCTCCTTTCCCCTATAATCCCTTTCACTGTTTTTTATATTCCCCGTATGAATGAAACCATATAATGTTTGTCCTTCTCCGATTGACTTAATTCACTCAGCATAAGATTTTAGAAAACAAACATATAAGGTGAATTTTGAAGTCCTATGTATCTATAAATGTTTAAAATTGCTTTTCAGTATGTGTTCCTTTATAATTATTGGCAGATATTTCTCTCCATTAGTGATTCTTTCTTGGAATTATCAAATCCTATTAAATCGACAGGTATTATGAAATATGTTTAGTGCCAATGGATATAAGACTAATACATAACACCTGCTCAAATTCTTGAGCTTAAAGTACTGCCAGAGTAGTGATTGTCCAAGTGATTTGAAGTTTATAACAAATCTCTTTGAAGACTTCTCTGAGAATGCACAAAAAAGATCATTCTGTACCTTTTGATTCTTTTCACCAATTTTGCCCAGCCCCGCACTCCCTGTCTCTGGCAACCATCAATCTGTTCTCTGTATTGATGGGCTTGTTTTGCTTTATCTTAGATTCCACATACAATTGAGATCATATGGTATTTCTTTCTCTGTCTGACTTATTTCATTTAGCATAATGCCCTCAAGATCCACCCATATTTTTGCAGATGGTAAGATATTATTCTTTTTTATGGCTGAATAATATTCATATATATCCACAATTTCTTTCATTCATTCCCCCATCATTGGACACTTAAATTGTTTCCATATCTTAGCTGTTAATAATGCTATAAGATTTGAACATGGGCATGCATATATCTTTTTGAGTTCATGGATTTTTTTGTGAAATTTTATGGATTAATGAAGATTTGACCCATCTGAATCTATTTATTATGAGTACCAGTATATTTGAAATTACTTCTGTTGTGTCATTTTTGTTTTTATTTACCATTCTTTGCTTCTTTTTTTGAGTGTTTCAATGAAGTGACTTATTCATCATTTTCTTTTTATCAGTTTTTTAAAAAGTTGACTTAGAGCTGACACACAGTGTTACATTAGTTTCAGGTGTATGACAAAGTGATTCAACAAGTTTATATGTTATGCTATGCTAACCCCAAGCGTAGCTACCATCGGTCACCATACAATGAACGCTATTACAATACCATTGACTATATTCCCTGTGCTGTGCCTTTTATTCCTGTGACTTATTCATTCCACAACTGGAAGCCTGTATCTTCCCCCTTCACCCATTTTGCCCACCTCCTACCTACCTCCTCTCTGGCAACCACCAGTTTGTTTTCTGTATTTATGGGTCTCTTTCTTCTTTTTGTATGTTTACTCATTTGTTTTTTAGATTTCATATATAAGTGAAATCATATAGTATTTTGCCATTCTCTGTCTGACTCATTATTTCACTTAACATAATACCCTCTAGGTCCATCCATGTTGTTGCAAATGACAATCTCTCATTCTTTTTTATGACTAATGTTCCATTATGTATGTGGATGTATGTGTGTGTGTATTACATCTTTTTTATCCATTCATCTGTCGATGGACATTTGCCTTGTTTCAATACCTTGGCTATTGTAAATAATACTACAATAAACATAGGGTGTATAAAGCTTTTTGGATTAGTGTCTTCATCTTCTCTGGGTAAATGCCCAGCCATATAATTACCAGGTTGCATGGTATTTCTATTTTTATTTTTTTGAGGATACTCCTTACTATCTTCCATAGTGACTACATCAGTTTACATCCTCATCAACAGTACACCAGGGTTCTTTCTTTTGTACATCCTTGCCAATATTTGTCTTTTTGGTAATAGCCATTCTAACAAGAGTGAGGTGATATGTACAACCTGATGACTATAGTTAATACTGTACTTGAAAGTTACTAAGAATGTCTTAAAAGTTCTCATTAGAAGAAAAATTCTGTAACTAGGTGTGGTGGTAGATATTAACTAGACTTACCGTGGTGATTATTTCTCAATATATGTAAACATTGCATCATTATGTTATACATCCAAAACTAATATGTTTTACGTCAATTATAGCTTAATTTAAAAAATAAACACTGTATGCCTGGGTGGCTCAGTAGCTGAGTGTTTGTCTTTGGCTCAGGGTGTGATCCTGAGGTCCCACATCGGGGTCCCCTCAGGGAGCCTGCTTCTCCCTCTGCCTATGTCTCTGCCTCTCTCTGTGTCTCTTATGAGTAAATAAATAAAATCTCTAAAAAACCCCACTGTTACAGAAATAACATTTTGTCCATTGCATCAATACAACCCACCTTTTCTTTCAAAAAAATATTTTATTTATTGGCAGTGTCAATAAATACAATTTTTTGCTCAGTGTCAGATTCTTAACCACTGAGCCAGCCAGGTGCCCCAACCCTGTTTATTGTAGTTAACACACAGAAGCTGCATACATTATTATTCGTGGATAAAGCAGGCAATAGTTCACAGAGTCTGGTTGGATTGGCCTAGAGAAAGGATCCCCAGTGAGGGGCCATGTTCCAGTGCTAGACAATGTTTTGCTAGAAGTACTTTCGTGGAAGTATTAGTTTGTGCCCTAGCCTGGGGGCCACAACCTGTTGTGAGGTTATTGCAAATACTGTTTGCATAGTTACTATTATATGAGAGTTGGATAAACATTTTTAGATTAGCAAGGGTCTTCACTCTGAAAAAAGATTAGGACTCCACAGAGATTTATGTAAAATTGGAACATTATTAATTTGGAGCAATACACCTAAAGTCCTGCTCTCTCTGTAGCTGACTTGTTGTAGGAATCTGAACAAGAACAAGAATTCGTTGGATAATCCAATTAACCAGTGATTTCCAACCATGATGCCTGATTCAACAATACTTGCCCTCTTCTAAGGACACTGCTAGAGATATTCTTTAGCTCCTTTCCTATAATTATTTTGCAGATCATAACTTTGAAAAGCCAATGTTGGCCTGGGGAGAATCTTCAAAAGATGATTCCTAGCAAGGGAAAATATATTTCGTAAAATATTTGTAAAAATACTCACAATAGATTTGTATTGATAATATTGGCAGATGTCATTCTATTTTTTGGGGGAATAACTTTTCCTAAAATATCCAGGCTATGTTGATTACATTTTGCACTCTCCTGAAACTCTTCAATCTCTTGCACTGCGACATTTTCTTGATATGTTACACACATAGAAAAATATATAAATGTAAGTGTATAGCTCAGTGGGTTTTCACAAACTGAACACACTCACGGAAACAATCTTTAACTGTTAAAGATAAACACTATTGTGACTTCTGCAGTTTAGAATAGCTTTGTTGAAGCAAGGATAGTTTGCATTATCAGAATTTTGTTTCCAGACAGTTGTGCCAATTTCAACCTTGCTGTTGCCCCATACCCTGTATGTAGCCAGGACACTGCCTGAGGAAGGTCTATTCAAACTGAACTGGTCCAAAGTGTGTATGTCCTCTAGGCAATCAGGATATAAGTAGAAGAATGGAGTATGGCAGGAGTAGGCATCATGGGAAGAGGGCTTAGACAAAGTGAGATGGGCAAAGGCCAACCAAAGAAAAAGTTTCCTTGTTTACATACTTCTACTTAGGAAACTCTCTGGGGAGCAGAGTTCTCATTTCTTTTTGCAATTTTCCTCTTGAGACCTCTGTATGGTTCTTACTGTTGACTTTGCCATATGTGGTGGTAGAGGAAGATCAAGTGTTGGTTTTGGTACAAAATAACTTGGTGAGTATTAAAGATATAAATACTAAGATTTATAAGAACATTGTGTGTACATGAGTATTTTTATTTTAGTGCATTTCCAGGGAATGTCTCTTTCAGGGCTGAATAGGACCCATATTTTTAATTCATCAACAGAGCATTAGTCACTAACAAGAGGTACAAAGATCAGTCAAAGCATAGGATTATATCTTAATGAGAAGGTGGAGGGTTAGAAGAAACCAATGGCTTCAGGTGTGGATTCCTACTGGCCAGGAAGAACTGCTGAGAAAAACCACTAATATCTTACAGGAACACCCACCAGCTCTCACTTGCCAAGGGCTGAGGTAATTCTTTAATGTATTTTTCTTTCTCTCTTTGAGAAACATAGGCTTAGAAAGCCTCTTACTAGAGAATGGAGTAGTCAGTAGCAGTGTGACATCTAATTTAAGCCTAGGCTGAGTGCAGCACCTTCTTTTCTTACTCACAGCATAATTCTTGGAAGGTCCACTTCATAGAAGAGCATGACTCCAGGAAACTTAATAGCCCTGAATGCTTCCTCTCTTTTATTTGAGGCAGACCCCACCCTCCTGAATGCAACAATGGTTTCATGCACTTAGAACATGTGACTTATTAAAACAACTTATGGGAGTTGTTTCTTCTATCAGGTCCACGTTTACATGGTCCCTTGTATGCTTCCCAGCAGAGCTAGGGCTTTAGACTAGAGCCAGGGGAGATGGAGAGCTACACAAAGCTGGAGACCCACTGCACTGCTCAGTTCCTCCACATGTGCAAGAAAATGGCTATACCTGCCAGCTGGAAGTAGGTTTGCATATCCTGTCTTGATATTCCCTAGGCTGGGAATAGAAGACGCTTTAAGTGCTAGGTCTGGATTTTCCTTTCAGGTTCATTCTGAGCCCTTCAAATCACACTGAGACTCACATAAGAAGAATGTTCTGGAATGCATCCATGTTTATGTCTTGCTATATGTCATGTTTTCTATTCTTGAGTCTCAGTTCTCTTTGCCTTCTCAATTTTGATCTCTATTTTCCCCCTATTTTTGTCCCTATTCAAATTTCTCTAACTGTACTAATGGCTAGTACATTTTTTTTTTACTTCTGATTTGATTTTATTTATCTAGCAGTCAATTTAGCTCCCACTTCATAAAGTCGGATCTACCAAGGCAAAACTTCGGTGGATGAATCCCAGTTTCTTCTATATCCTACTTTTTCCCAAGGATAGTTAAAGCTGTGGTTTAGCACTGGGCTCTCTCCCTTCTCCACGCTTCCTCATCTCTTTCTTTTTCCACCAGTGCCAATTTATTAATTTAAAATGAGAAATACAAATGTCAAGTTATTATTTATTTTGTTAGCCTGTTTTTTCCCTTATACATAAAACTTGCTTAGTGAACATGGGAAAAGACATATGGTAGTAAATTATTATAGAATTATTTAAGCCTACATCTCTGAATAGGAAAGTACTTTCTACCTGGGTCATATGCTTGAGCATAGAAATCCTTCTGCCACGTTGGATGGTACTGGTGCTATGTATGTTCTATGGAGCTCAAGGACCCTTCTTTTTCATGTACAAATGTAAGCAGCTTATATGGCTAAAACTGGTTTTCTTCCACCTTCTCCAAGTCTCCTTATTTCTCTGCTTTCTTTTTCTGCTGCTTTAATGATGCATTTCTGCACTTCTCTCCTTTTCCCTCATCTTTCTATATCTTATTTCTTTTCTGGAAACACTCTTGCTGCACATCATATGTCTTTCTGTATACTCCTAGCACTGTACTTCCATCTCTGTCTTCCTGCCCTTGGTTTTCTTTTTTTCCTCTAGTGAAGGGACAATTTGCCACAGTAAACCAGATCATCATTGGTGTCTAAAGACAGATATCCTGCAGAATCTATGTTTATTTAGCATTTCCTAGGAATAGGGAAGTGCAATCACCATTACTTCTTAATTTCCCTAGCTTACTGATATGATAGACACTAAGGTCCAACAAACCTTTTGGACAACCTTACCTGTTTGACAGCCATGGTAGTAGCCCATAAGAATGCCAGCTTGGAACTTATAAGGAATTATTATTTGTATTGAGTTTTATACAATAACATCTGTCTTTAAAAAATCTTATCTGTTTATCTTACCAAGGGTGGGAGTAGAGGGCGGAGGAAGCATATTTTAGGATCTGTTCTTAATTAATCTCTTCAGGACTTGTTCTCAGCAGCATTTTTTTCCGTGTGTGTGTGTGTGTGTGTGTGTGTGTGTGTGTGTGTGTTGTCTGAGTAATTGAGGAAGTAAGTAAATGGGGGAGATCTCATGATGGGAAAGTGAACTCAAGAAGAATTAAAGATGGATAATGATATTATTTTGTTTAGATTTTAGTTGGTTAATTAACTAAAATGAAGGCACTATAAATGAATGAAACTAGAATGAAAAATTGGCAAGGTATTTTTAAAGAAATCATTATTTTTTGTTTTTTAACAATGTGAATTAACTCCAATTAGCTGTTTACGATATGTTGCCAAGTAGAACTCCTACCTCAAATGTTTTAATGAACAACAAAGGTTCATTTGTAAGTAATCATTTATTCCCCCGAGGATATTATTAAAGTGTGCTTTTGGTTTATTTATCATTCCCCCTGCAACCTGGCTTATATTGATTTTCTCAGATCCTTGCAACTCGAAATATGTTGTGCCCTGCTAGCATAAGCATCAACAGAGAACTTGCTAGAACTGCAGAATCTCAGGTTCCCATCCAAAGCTACTGCATCAGAACCTGCATTTAACATCTCCCAGTGATTCCTATGAACATTGAAGTTTGAAAACCACTGACTTAGAAGATCTTTCACCCCAAATTATCAAAAAAGGTAAGCTTTAGTCTATTCTTCATGAAATTATCTCAAATTCTGAACTAGTAGAGAACTAATCAGCTTTTATTAAATTTCATTCATAATGTAGATTAAATTTCACTGTTTTATTTTGTGTACAATTGTTATTATCTACTAACTTATTTCATAGACTTGAGTTCTCTACTTCAGAGAAAAATATCTATTAATAATTGGAATCATACACCAATCCGATTTCAATCTCCTCAGCATAGCTGGGCTATGTCCATAAGATTCTATTTCAGGGAGGTTTTGACATTGTGACATTTCCTTTTCCCTGGAGTATTGTATTCTTTCCTTTAATTGTGTGTTGGATAATTTCCTCTAGTCTCAGTAGAAACTATGTATAATGTTTTTATTTCCTGAATTAAGAATTCCCAATAGATTTAGAGAAGTCTTTTTATATATGTTCAACTGGCAATATTTGGAACCTATTTGATGAGGTTAAGATTCTTTATGTATTGCAAAAACACATTCAAAGACAAGTTTCATCTTTTGGTTCAAATAGGAGTGAATTTGTAAAGCACCAAGAATCTGCTTCTCATGATATACACCTTATGTCTCTTACATCCACTTTACCTTTTATCTTTGTACTTCAAACAATAGCTTTAAGTGGTTTGAACATGTATAAGCCAAAAATTATAAGGCAAAATAAAAATAGTACAAGTCACATTTGCCTGACATCTTTTTAAAAGGAAAATTTATTGATCAATCTGAGAATCCATATTTTCTCTTTAAAGATGCATAATATTGTAACTATCTGGATGGCATCCTTAATCCTACTTGTATATAAATACTTCTTGCAGTAAAATGATATAAAAAGAAACTTCTTGGATATTAATTTATTTGCATATGAATCTCAAATTATTGTAAAACTGGAATATAAACTCTCTGAAGGTCAACATATTTGTCTTTTTTTCATTGTTGTGCCCTCCACCACCTGAGGCCATGCCACATACACAGTGTATGATAAACACGTGCTGACAGAATGAATAAAAAATGAAATTACAAATGTAAGTACTCTTCCAAATTAAACAGTTGAGATTCATTTCTTATTGGTTTCATTTTGCTAAAAGTGTCTTTAGGTAATAACATCCTCCCTGGACACAATATCTTATCTAAACAATTAATAACAGAAGCCAAAGATAATTGTGATTCTTAAAGGTATTATGGAGGAATGGCCACAACAATATGCCTAATTTACTTATTACTCTTCTATTTCATGGGTTTTGTCTATGATGATGTCACAGCTGAAATGCTTTTCTTTTGAAGTCCTGCTTCTTCCTGTTCCTTGATCTAATCCCATCACATAAATTTCTGGTAACAAAAATATTCAGAGGTATTTCCCACCTATCAGATTCCTGGCCCTATGGTAAATGGAGCCTATTTTCCCTTTCGACGTTGACTCTGATGCCTATCTATTTGGTTGGCTGATGGCATGAATCTTCAGCAAATTTATCTAATAGACTCATGACTCCTTTTTCTTCTGGAAGAACATACTCTCTGTAGATGGTGATGAAGGTGATGTAGTATTGGCAATCTGAAGATGCATGGACACATTTTTTTATAAGCTAAGAATCTACTGGTTATAGTTGTTGCTTGCTAAAAACAGAGGCTGCTAAATTAAAACTGCAATGAGATATCACTCTACACTGGTCAGAATGGTAAAAAATAAAACAAAACACAAGAAACAAGAAGCATTGTTGAGGATATAGAGAAAAAGGAACCCTTGTGCATTATTGCTGGGAGTACAAACTGGTGCAACCACTGTGGAAAATGGTATGGAAGTCCCTCAAAAAATTAAAAATAGAATTACCATATGATCCAGTAATCCCCTTACTGGATATTTAAAGAAAATGAAAATAGTAACTCAAAAAGATATATGCATTCTTACACTTATTCCAGCATTATTTATAATAGTCAAGATGGGAAAGCATCCCAAGTGCCTATTGATAAATGAATAAAGAAGATATGACACACACACTACACACACACACACATACACACACTAGAATACTACTCAGCAATAAATAATGAAATCTTGACATTTACAACACATGGATGGATCTAGAGAGTATAATGCTAAGTGAAGCCAGTAAGAGAAAGACAGATACCATATGATTTCACTCATGTGTGGATTTTAAAAAACAAAACAAAGAAAAAAGAGATTAACAAAGAAATAGACTCAAAACAGAAAACAAACTAGTGGTTGCCAGAAAGGAGGTGAGTAAGGGGATAGTTGAAGTAGATAAAGTGGTTTAGGAGTACAGTAATCTTGATGAGCCTTGAGAAATGTATAAAATTGTTGAATATTTATATTGTACACCTGAAACTAATATAATACTCTGTTAATTATACTTCAATAAAAGAAAAAAAGTAAGCATCTAATATCATTCTTATTTTGCAAATAAACAAAAGTTAAATAGTCCATGGCTTGTGGCTATACTACATCAGTGGTGGATCAAGTATTACGATTCAAGCATTTTTGTTCATTGTAGAGGCAGACTCCTATGAAAACAGCAAGAGCGTCAGAGCACAGAATGAGTTGAGACATAATTCAGGCAACCATTGCTTTCAGAGCCAGGCCTAGAAATAATAGGGTGTGATCAAAAGAAAGAACCACACTGGCTATTTTAATAGTGAGAATTTAACATATAGAATTGTTAATTACTGAAGAACTGAAAAGGGCTAAAAGAGAACCCAAAGGTATCTCCCAGGAAAGTAACTGCAGGGAGCAGCTCTCATCCCTGGGGCTGGGAGTGACTGAGAGAATAGCGGAGGGGAGTGGGGTTATTAAAACTCCAAAGCTTGGTGGAGGGGGCTGATGGGGCTTAAACTCAGACCTCTGAGAAGGGGAAGAGCTGCTGCCTGACTGGTGCTGGTGTTCCAGTGGATCGTCGAGGAGGGACCCCATGGACCTGGGACCCAGATTCCTGAGGAGAGGGTACTGGCTGTGGCTGGCCGGTGTCTCTGAGAGGGTACAATAAAGTTGGGAAAAACTGCAAACTGGACTTGACAGCTGTTTGATGAGAAAGAACAAGAAACTGAGAACCACAGTGTAAAGGGTTTCAAACCCAACATTAATTGAACTTCCATGAGAATCTAAGCACATGGCTATGTTTTGATGGTACAAAAATGAATAAAAGTTAGTATCTATTTTTGGGATGTTCTCAGTTATATGTATGAGTCAGATGTGAAGTAGTGTAGGGAAGAGTTGTAGGTACAGAGAACTACACAGACAAAAACAGAGGCCTGATGATGTCTGTGATTTCAGGAAACCATACTAGCCCAGCACTGCTGGATGTGTGATAAAGATGGGTGGAGATAAATCTTAAAAAGAAGATTGAGAGGAAATTGGAAGCTCATTGTGTACTGTAATTAGAAGTTTGGTTAACAAGCAGGTGTAAGATTTTTAAAGTGAAGATTAATATGGTTTGTATCTGATTTATAACATAATTTTGGTGGCAGTATATGAATTGAAACTTGACAGAAGGTGGGAAGAGAGATTGGAGACCAAAAGACCAGGTAAAGAATATTAAAGTGGTCCAGGCAAGAGGTTTTCTGATCTAAGGAAGGTAGGTTTTGTCATAAATAATACAGTATTTTATGGGGCTTGGGAAGACAAGGGAAAGATAATTTTCCTTTGCTTGTTTTTTTGGTGAGAGGAAGAAGGCCACCTTAAGTTTGAGGTATCTGGTTGTCCAAGTGGAGCAATGAGGTGGATGGTTGAAAATATGCAACCAGAGTATAGATTAGTCTAGATTAGAAATGTCTACCTGGTGCCAGCAGTTTGCAGGGGATAGATGAAGCCTAGTAAACAGCCAGAGATGAACTCACTCTTGGGAAAAATCAATAATCTGGTGTTGAACAAAAGAAAGGTACAGGACACTAGAAAAACTGGAGGAAATCAGAAGGGATTTTAGAGGTTCAGATTCTCTCTATATTTTAGAGAGAAGATAATTTTAAGGGGAATATATTGGTCAACAGTGTGAACCACTGCAAAGTCAAGGAGAATAAAGAACTGAGAAGAAACACTTCTAGACTAGGTTCCATGGGGCAGGAACCACATATGCGTTTGACATACATTAGGCGCTCAGTCAGTATTTGTGGAATGAATGGATGGATGTACCTTCTCAATTTACCTTAAGGGACACATGCTGCTTCTTTTCTCTGGTTTACTCTTGCCTATATACAGGATCATTTACATTTCAATGTGTAATCCATATTAGATGTGAATATTTCTCTGGTTTTCAAAAACTGGAGCAAAATTAATCTAAAAGGAACATGATCATATTTTTCTAGTTAAGGCACTATTCTGCAAAAAAAGTTTTTTTCCCTCATCATTTTCAAATAAACGAAATATTATGCATTAAACAATGGAAGATGAAATAGCACACATTAATTTCCTATGTCATCAGAAGTATGTTCCTTTTGACCTTTACAAGTTAAATTCAAAAGTTAATTCAATTTTCCCACTAAAGTCTATTAAGGCTCTGAGGCAAGGGTTTCGGCTGGATTCAGAAAGATTTTAATGAGTTGGAAGTCAGTCAAAAACCATTTTCTACTTATTTTAAAAAAGGCTCCTGAGTTATCATGACTTTCTCCCCAACATTTTCATAGTTTATCCTCTAACAAAATTAAGTCCTATTAGCTATATTAATTTGAAAGTGGCAAATTTCTTTCAAGGGCCTAAATAACTTACAAGCATTTAAAAATATATATCACTTGAAAGGAATTTGACAAGTTTTTTTTTTTTTTTTTTTAGTAAAGGATCTTCAAAACTGCTATAAATCTAAATATGATCTTTAAATCTCTGCTAATTTGCACTCTTCTAATTTTCAGTGTGATATTCATGTTCAACAGTACGGTGTTTCTTTTTGTGTTCTCTTTAAAGGAGAGGCTTATGAAGGTAATTAGCAGACTATGGAAGTCTAATTGATTAATATAAACTAATTCAGAAAAAATTCTGTTTTTGAATATTACATATATACACACAGTACTAATTACAGATGAATATGAAATGGAGACGCTGTTGTTTAGTTAGTGGTTTGAGCTACTGTCTTAGGTTAATTTCTCCAGAACCAGGCTCAGAGAGGAGGATTTGTAGCCAACTGATTTTTTTTTAAGGTGGTACTTTTTGGGAGAACCTGGCAAGGGAGTGGGAAGCTGAGCAAGCCATGCAAACGTAGGATTTCAAAGTGATGTCGTTCTTGGCCTCAGTTTGAGCCCAAGATGCTTGCTCTGGAGTATTAGGTACACCTCCTGAGTTTCTTACCATCAGCAAAACCCAGACTGTCTTGTTCACTATCAGCTAGTCATTCACTAAGGGCCGCGGAGAGTGTGAAAAGAGGAATATGTTTCTGGAACTTCCTTCTAATTATATAGATTAAGCAGGCCTCTGAGGAGAGTTTGACCTTGGCCATGAGACTCCAAAGAAGTAGGTGTAGAGTATGAGGGTGGGGTGATAGAAATAGCAGAAGGGATCTGAAGAGATCTGAGTGGAGCAATATATGTGTGTATGTATATATGTATATATACACGTTCTATATTGTCAAAACCTATTTCCTTGAAAATATTACAATTTACAAATTTGTCTAATTTGTCTAATTTCAGTTGCTGTTCCAAAAGCCCACACAAACAAGGTTTTATGTAACTAGTTATAGTATATTTGTTACTTGGTTGCAAAGTTAAAAATGTCCTCTTTTCTCTATAGACAAAACCAGGTAAGAATTGCATTTAGAGACACACTAAGTGGCTAGAAGGAAATGTTCTTTAGTGCTCCATTTTTATTTGGAGAGGTTCCCTTCCAGTCCTAGCACAAACTATTCCACATAATGTGTTTCTGTAGTAGAAATAGGTATGTGATTCACCAAATAACTTCCAAATCCCATTGACAAGTGACTATTTTTCTCATTCAAGGGTTTTTCCAGATATACTCAAAGTTTGTTTTGCTTGTGTTATGGGCAGTTCCTTTTCTTTCTTTCTTTCTTTTTGTTTTTTAAATCTCTGCCTTGCTATTTGTTGGTACAGGGAAAAACAAACCACGTAAATGCATATGGTGACATTCTGTCTCAAAAGTACTTCACAGAAATATCTAAGTCATTAGTTTCTTTTTATTAAATGGGTGTGAAGCTAGTTAATGCAAAAGTCACTTCATTATTTGGAGTAGCTGCTTGAAAGATTAAGAGAAGTTGTTTAAAAGATGTGTTAGGTTTGTTTTTTTTGAAAAGGGTGATATCTGAGCTCCATTTTCTCTATGAAAAGAAATTCAAATTTTGATACAAGAAAATGTCTTGACAGAGATCTTACAATAATAGCTAATATTTATTGCTATTATTTACAGCTAATATGTTGCTCCAGCTGAGGGCACTTGGTTTTAAATATTTCACTTCTACATTGATAAACTACAGTCAACAGGGAGACCGTAGCGGGTTTGACACTTCCATCACAGAAAGGCATGGTCATCTTCTCCTGCCTTTCATTAAAACACAACAAACCTAAAATCAGGACTGATACACCTTTCAGGTCAATTGCACAATCTATCTGGCATTCTTTACTTCCCTCACCCTCCCTCCTTCTTATACTTATCCAGTGTGAGGAGAAATAAAGGAAAGGAGGTCAAATGGTTTCACATCTGGAAACATGACCTTATCTTAGCTTTCTAAGATGATTTTCTTTGTTTGTTCTATGAAGGTAGTTCAATCACTTACTTGCAGCAATAAAGTTATCTTTTTGTTTGTGTTGACTATAATTATATTCCCTTGCCCTCAAATGTTAGCAAAAACGACTTTAAAAAGCACCCAAACCCATACCCTTCTTATTACCAAAAATGTAGTAGGTAGACAAAGTAAGATATGTAGGGGTAGAGCAGAATGGAGACAATTGTAAAGAAGCAGAGGAAGTAGAGGGAAAATGCTTCCAGATATTTGATATGGGTGGTTTACTACACCTGGACAATTCACTTAACTTCAAACTTCTTGTCATTTAAGGTGAAAGAAAACATATTTTGGTTTCTTGACTCATTTGTCATCAGTGATCAGATCATTTTGACACAGAGAAATGGTCCACAAGCTGGAAGGAAGTTGGCCCAGTTTATCCCCATCAATCTGTCTTTCTTTCCAAATTCTAGACAGATATCACAAATTTTAGAGGAAGTCTTTCATGTGAAATAAGTATCATCTAAATGGTGGAAAACAAGATCCAGAAGTCATGTGGCTGCTAAAGAATGTGTGGAATGATAGAAATGGACTTAGATATCACCCCCACCCAGATCTTGGACCACTGTATTTATCAACATTTCACTTTCACAGTGGAGTGAAAATTATGTTAGGAACGACAGTGGCTACTCTGTACTCTGAAACTATGGGTGGAAGGACTATGATGGCAGAGTGGTGAGAAGCCAGGCTGAGGTTACTATCCCTTTCCTCCTCTGTTTTGTCTCACTTTTTGTTCCTTTTGATCTAAGCATCTTATGTTTCATTTCCTTGTGGTGAGTTTTATATCTGCTTCTGTGGCCAAATTAATAGTTTGACAGAAGACAAATCATTGTCCTTCTTTAACATCTGTTTTCATCCCTATAAAGCAAAGAGGCTAGTCCTTGTCTTCTTGCTCCCTCATAAGAGTTTAAGAAGGAAGGAGAAAGAGTGCACAGAATGTTTTAGATATCCAGGGAAAAGGTGCTGCATACCAAAGGTTATCTACCTATCTCATGGGACTCTTATGAACTGAGATAAGATGTGAAATATTTTGAGTTCCATGAAACATATGTATTTGAGCCCTTATGATTAATGTTCTGTGAAGTTATAGCAGCATTTTACTTAATATGTTTATTCACTACTTTCATTCATTCTATGGCAGACTCCACATGGGTAGTGATTCAATAGTGGAAAAATGAGACTGTGTTTCAAAAATATTCCAAAGGAAATATACAGTTGTCCAATAAATATTGTATCCCTTGTCTGCACATCACCACCAGGCTGTCTACTGTGATTTATATTTTCCTTCCAATGAGGAGGTGGGTGGGAGAGGTGATAATGAAAGGAGAGAGTGAAGAAAGATCAGTGTCAGAGAGGTTTATATTCAAGTGATTCCAGGTCTCCCAACACTCAGCAGGCTGAAGGTGCCTCTAAACATTAAAACCTAAAACGTCTCTTTTGGAATGACTCATCAGTGGAATGGATTTGAATTTCTCTGTTTGCTACAGAATGACAAGCTTTAAAAAAAATTTTCTGGAAATCTATTTTAAGGAACATGGGCCATACGGATCAACCCCCTTCATGGCCCATTCAATTCCAGAGCATCATGAAAATGTTTATTAAATGTTTAAAATTTATTGCAATTAACATATTACTTTTAGACAAGCTAACAGAAAACAACACAGACTAATTTTGTCAACAAAAATATTTTGGGGGAAGCTGAGCAGCCCACGCAATTTAAGAAAGAGCTGAACCAGCAGCCTTTGAGAAAGACCAGAACATCTGCTTCTGCCGTCTGAAGAGCAGGAATTCAAGGCTCTCTCTTCTTTGGTTGGACCATCACCCAATTAGTCCCTGTGCTCTGCTTAAGATACAACTTCTTCGGAGAAGGTACAGTTGGATTAGTTTGGATAAAGTACTCATCTTGGTGTTGATGATTATGAAGGGGTTCCAGGGATTGACAACCCCACCAGAAACACATGGAGTAGGGGAGGTACAAATCTCCAAAGGAAAATAGTTGGCAGAAAAACCCAAGACATCTACTATCTCAAAATGGTATTCTATGCTATAGTTAAGTTGATTTCTAAAGTATGTAGTAAGTAAATTTTATAGTATATTGGGCAACTGACAACTTTTATGCTCTGGTTATATATATTGCTTAAAACTTATATAAAGGATGCAATGAGGTGAAGTGGTCTATATATCTGGGTTTGCCTTGGAATGGCCATTAATTAGCTGTAAGACATGGGCAGGAACCTTAATCTCTCAGGGTTTCAGTTTGCAGAGTTGAAAAATGAAGGGATTTTTAGACTTATCTTCTTTTCATTTGTCTTTTGTTATTGATATGAGATACAGAACTGAGTAACAATAAATTTAGTGTATGGTACACCATCACATTCTTCTATGCAAGATGCTTTTTTTGTTTTACTTAATTTTCTAACTTTATCCTGAATCTCCATTCTTTTTACTCCATGGACAACCAATCTAATATTTTCAATATATGTTCTTATATATGTAGAATGGATATTATTTTTGTCATATGGTTGTGAATACATACTATATATATATATATGTATATATATATATATATATATTACTAGTCTCATGCAGTTTTTAAAAGTTGTTTCCATGCAACATTATACTTTTTAAGGACTATCCACATTGGATCCTATATATCTAGTACATTATTTCTAATTCTTTGTAGCATTCCATTATATGTACCCACTATTACTGTATTTATCTATCTTTCTAGTGATACATAAAGCAGCACCAACCTGCTTGCTTGTAGGTGTTTGGTTTTTTGTTTGTCTATTTATAGGACTTGCAAGGGTTTCTTTGGGATATTCCTAACTTAGTAAGGTTGAAATACTTATACCATACTGCTTCATATTACTTTAGCGTGTAGCATACCTTAATATATGAGAGATTAAGTCCCTGCTCTTTTTCTTTTTTCAAAATTGGCCTACTGGCCAACTAGTGATTCACGTGGAAAGAAAAAAATATACCATTTTATAAAAAAATAAGTTCCAGATGAATAAGAGCATAGGAATAATTAAAAAATAAATCTTTGAAAATCTATGAGAGTAAATGCAAACATATGCATTACTGAGATCTTCCTAGTAAAACTGGAAATCTAGAAGCTATAAAATAGGAGATAGAAATTATTGACTATATAAAAATTTAAAGCCTTTGTATTGCAAAACATTCCGTTAAAGATCAATAGGCAATAATGAAACGAGAAAACACATTTGTAACTCAAAGTATTAATTTCTGTATTATTCAGAGATGAACAAGTCAGTTAAAAATGGATATAAGATATAAATAGGTAATTCAGAAAAGGACGAATTTAAATAGCTTATTAGCATTAAATCTTATTAGATGCAGAAATTTAAAAATAAATCCACATTAAAGAAACAATGAAATATAACTTTATAGTCATTGGACAGAGAGAAAAGAGTAATCTGATGCATATTAGTGGCAGGGATGTTAAAATATATAGCATTTTGGGAAGAGAATATGGCAATACCTGTGGATATTAAAAATACATATTCTGCTGTATTCAATACTTCTATTCCCAGAAATCTCTCAATTGCAGAAATGTAAGAATAAGTCTTGCCCATAAAAATTAAAGTACAAGTTTATGAATATTTGACTAACAAGGACCTTTATTACAGCATTCTATATATTTGCCAAAAACGGGAAGTAAAGATGTACTAATGAGATGAGTATAACTGAATTATGGTTCATACACTATGTAATATTCTACAGTCCTGAGAATGAATTAGAACACATGTATGTATATGTACAGAATATATGATTATGGAGAAAAGCAAAATGTTAGCATCGCTACATGGAATTAGGGATGAAAGTAGAGAAAAGATATCCATGATAGAGAATGTAGACTATGATCTTATCTCTATAAAATTATACATATATGTTTTATACGTATGAATGAGGAAGGCAACAATAGATAGTTAGAATGTTAAATGTGATTATTATAGGATAGTGAAATTCCATGTGATTTCATTATGTTTTTATATATTGTTATGACTTTTTAGCGAACATGTTTTATTTATGGTCATTTTCATTGTGTGAAAAAATTTATAAAAATAGAAAAACAAACATATAAAACTAAAATTGATGATTATTTATGAACCTTTATTCTTCTGTGTAGGATAAGAAAGTTTGTAAAGTGCACAAAAGAATTCTACTGGTATCTTTATTAGCATTGCATTGAATTCAAGAAAAATTCATTGCAGATTTGATATCTTTATAATGTCACATTGTATTTTATATTTATTTATTCTGCTCATTTTTTATCCCTAAAGGGGTTTAAACATTTTCTCTCTAAAGGTCTTTTTCATGCCATATTAGGATAATTCTTAAATATGTTGTTTTCTTGTTATTTATTAAAAGGTTTTCTTATTTTCTTATTTTATTGTGTGGCTTGTTTTGAGGAATAGAAGAACCTTTTTCACATTTATAAGTTGATCATTATCTTGTAATTGTGCTGAATTATTAGTTCATGTGGTATTTTATTAGTTTATATTTATTTTATAGTTAAAAAAATTATTGTGGTAAAATATAACATAAAATTTACTATCAACCATTTTTAAGCGCACAGCTCAGTGTTGTTAAATATGTTCACGTTATTGTTTAATGATCACCACCATCTTGAACACTTTCATCTTGTAAAATTGAAACTCTGTACTCTATGAAATAGTAACTCCCCTTCTCCCCGCTTCTCCCCCCTGGCAACCAGCATTCTATTTTCTGTCTCTATTAATTTGATTGTTCTGGGTATCTCATATAAATGGAATCATACAGTGCTCATTCTTTTGTGACTGATTTATTTACTTAGCATAGTGTCCTCATTATCTATGTTAACATTCCATTATATATCTCATGTTTTTTATTCACTTAAGAATAATGTTGTTATGAACATGAGTATAAAAGTCTCTTTAAGACTCTATTTTCAATTCTTTTGGGTATATACCCAGAAGTAGAATTGCTGGATCATATACTAACACTATTTTTAATTTTTCGAGACACTGCCATACTGTTTTGCATAGGAGCTGTACCATCTTACATTCCCAACAACAGTGTACAAGGGTTCTAATATCTCCACATCCTGGCCAACACTTGTGTGTGTGTGTGTGTGTGTGTGTGTGTTTCATAATAGCCATTTTAAAGGGTGTGAGATAGTGTCTCATTATCCTTTTGGTGATCAAGGCTCTCATCTAAGATTTGGTCACCATGTCCCCTTAAGCTCCTCTTGGTTGTGACAGTTTCTTAGGTTTTTCTTATTTTTGATGACCTTGACAGTTTTGATGATTACTGGTTATATATTACACAGAGTGCTCCTCAGTTGGGATTCACCTGATGTTTTGAAAGATTAGACTTGAGTAATGTCTTTTTGAGTGGAAGACACAAAGGTGCCATTCTCATCACATTATATCAAGGGTACATACTATCAATATAATTTGTCAGTGTTGATTTTATCCTTCATCACCTGACTGGAAGTAGTGGTTTTCAAGTTTCTCCACTGTAAAGTTCCTCTTTTTCTCTTTCCCTTTCCATATCATAATCTTTGGAAGAAAGTTGTCACGCAGAACCTACATTTAAGGAGTAGAGAGTTATGCTCTACTTCCTTCAGTGTGGAGTATCAACATAAATTTGGGGTTCTTCCGTGTGTAAGGCTTATCTATTATCCCCATTTATTTCTTCAATTATTTACTTATAATAATAGAGTATCTTTGAGTGTGAACTTGAGCATATTCATGCTGTGGGTTATAATCCAATATTACTTTATGTTGTTACTAAAATTGGTCTAACTGTGACTATTGTACCCTTTCAGTCAGTGCCTGTATATCTTAGACATATCTTTTCATTGAAGGTAAGGTTTCTTTTTTTTTTTTTTTAAGCATTTTCTTACTTCCTAGTGCTATAAGATACTTCAGGCTCATCTTGTCTATTTTGTGCTGTAGTCCTAGAATCAGTTATTTCTCCAAGAAACTCTAGTTTCTTTTATTGGAGAATGATATAGAAACCAAAGTTTTGGTGCTAGACATTCTTATTTGTAATAAGAATTTGCACTTTCAGGGGACAGAACAAGGAAGTATATGTGTGTGTACTAACCATGTACACATATATCTATAAATGTTCCATTTATATGTTATTATCTGTATCTTTTTTTAAATTGAGGTATAATTGACATGAAACATTATATTAGTTTTAGGTGTACAATGTAATGATTTGACATCAGTATATATTGTGAAATAATCACCACTATAAGTAGTTAACATCTGCCATCATACATAGTTACATATTTTTTCTAAGATCTACTCTCTTAGCAGCTTCCAAAAAAGAAAGCATAATTCTTTTTAATTGTGGTTTCATTATAATAAAGATATTATTGATAGGTTGGAAATATCTGCTAACTTTGTCAGTTGTAATACATTTACCTTTGAAATAAAGTATGCTTTCTAGTGTTATATTGCAGAAGAGCTATATAAAGTGATTAATAGTATATTAAGAAAATATATTTAAGATAAAATAAAGATAAAATACTTTTTAATATTTCATATAACCATTTAGACTCTTGAATTTTAGTTTATGTACTAAAAAATGAAAAAAATGTTAACAGAGAAAGATGATGTGAGTAAAGGAATAGGGCATCACATTAGTATTTTTTAAAAAATATTTAAATTAATTAACATACAGTGTATTATTGACATGAGAGGTAGAGGTCAGTGATTCATCAGTCTTATATAATATCCATTGCTCATGACATCACATACCCTCCTTAAAGTTCATCACCCAGTTACCCTGTCCCTCTACTCTCCTCCCCTCTAGCAACCTTGTTTGTTTCCCAGGATTAAGAATCTCTTATGGTTTGTCTCCCCCTATGATTTTGTCTTGTTTTATTTTTTCCTCTCTTCCCTTATGACCCTCTGTTTTGTTTCTTAAATGTCTTTCTTAATTGTCTTTCTCTGATTGACTTACTTTGCTTCACATAATATCCTCTAATTCCATCCATGTTGTTGCAAATGGCAAGATTTCATTTTTCTGATGCCTGAGTAGTAGTTCACTGTATATATACATACATACATACATATATATATATACACACACACCATATCTTCATTATCCATTCATTGATGGACTTCTGGTCTCTTCCAATAGTTTGGCTATTGTGGACATTGCTGCTATAAACATTGAGGTGCAGGTGCCCCTTCACATCACCACATTTGTATCTTTGGAGTAAATACCCAGTAGTGCAATTGCTGGGTCATAGGGTAGCTCTATTTTCAACTCTTTTTAAGGAACCTCCATACTGTTTTCCAGAGTGGCTGCACCAGCTTGTGTTCCTTCTAACAGTGTAAGGGGTTCCCTTTCTCTGCACCCTTGCCAACATCTGTTTCCTGACTTGGTCATCTGACCCATTCTGACCAATGTGAGGTGGTATCTCATTGTCGTTTTGATTTGTATTTCCCTGATGTTGAATGATGTTGAGCATTTTTTAATGTGTCTGTTGGCCATTTGTATGTCTTCTTTGGAGAAATGTCTGTTCATGTCTTCCGCCCATTTTTTTTGATTGGTTATTTGTTCTTTGGGTGTTGAGTTTGATAAGTCCTTTATAGACTTTGGATACTAGCCCTTTATCTGATGTGCCATTTGCAAATATCTTCTTCCATCTGTCAGTTGCCTTATTTGTTTTGTTGACTGTTTCCTTTGCTGTACAAAAGCCTTTTCTCTTGATGAAGTCCCAATAGCTCATTTTTGCCTTTGTTTCCCTTGCCTTTGGAGACATGTCTAGCAAAGGGTTGCTGTGGCTGAGGTCAAAGAGGTTGTGTTCTGCCTGTGTTCTCCCCTCTAAGATTTTGATGGATTTCTGTCCCATTTAGGTCTTTCATCCATTTTGAGTCTATTTTTGTGTATGGTGTGAGGAAATGGTCCAGTTTCCTGGTGTGAGAAAATGGTCCACTTTCTGCATGTGGCTGTCCAATTTTCTCAACACCATTTGTTGAAGAGACTGTCTTTTCTCATTGGATATTCTTTCCCACTTTGTCAAAGAGTAGCTGACCATAGAGTTGCGGGTCCATTTCTGGGTTCTCTATTCTGTTCCATTGATCTGTGTCTGTTTTTGTGACAGTACTATACTGTCTTGATGATCACAGCTTTGTAATAGAGCTTGAAGTCTGGAGTTGTTACGCCACCAGCTTTGGTTTTCTTTTTCAACAATCCTTTGGCTATATGGGGTCTTTTCTGGTTCCATACAAATTTTAGGACTGTTTGTTCCAACTCGGTGAAAGAAGTTGATGGTATTTTGATAGGGATTTCATTGAATGTATAGATTGCTCCAGGTAGCATAGACATTTTAACAATATTTATTCTTCCAATCCATGAGCATGTAATGTTTTCCCATTTCTTTGTGTCTTCATTAATTTCATGACTATTCTATAATCTTTTGAGTACAGATCTTTTGCCTCTTGGGTTAGGTTTATTCCTAGGTATCTTAGTTACCACCTATATCTCTATTTAGCTAAATATGAGAGCACATTGATGTCTTCAATTCTAATGCATTACCAGATGATGAATCTAGAATCCTCCCATGCTTATTTGTAGCCTCTCACTTTCACAGTGAGAAACCTGGTTCTCACCATTTGCCAGTCTTTGTCTTGCCTTGTAAACTTTAGAATTAGTTTGTATATTTTTTAGAAAATAGCTTATGAGGGGATCCCTGGGTGGCTCAGTGGTTTGACACCTGCCTTTGTCCCAGGGCACGATCCTGGAGTCCCTGGAGTCCCCCTGGAGTCCCTGCATGGAGCCTGCTTCTCGTCTCTGCCTCTCTCTCTCTCTCTCTCTCTCTCTGTCTATCATGAATAAATAAATAAATCTTTTTTAAAAAAGAAAATAGCTTATGAGATTTTGGTGAGCATTTTAATTGGGATTGTACTAAATCAAGTTGTGAAGATTTGACATCTTAATAATGAGTCTTCAAATCCATGAACACAGAATATATTGTCCTTTAAAAAGTCTTATTTGATTACTTTTTATTGGCAGTTTTTTATTTTTTAGTCTTCCACATTTTCCATACATAATTCCTACACGTTAGATTTATACCTAAGTATTTCAATTTGTTGAGTGCTATTGTAAAATAATATATTTAAAAAAATCCCAAATCCCAGGTGTTCATTGATAGTATATAGGAAAACAGTTGACCTTTACGTATTAATCATGTATCCTGTGACTTTGCTATACTCTCTTATTTATTTCAGGAGATTTTTCTTCTTGGAATTTTCTATATAGACAATCACATCATCTATGAATAGAGACAGTTTTATTTCTTCCATTTCCGATTAATAATGGCTCCCCACCCCTTTATTTTGTCATTTTAGATGCCTTTCTTTTTTTTTTTTTAAGATTTTATTTATTTATTTATTTATTTATTTATTTATTTATTTATTTATTTATTTTATTTATTTATTTATGAGAGACACAGAAAGAGAGGGGCAGAGACATCGGTAGAGGGAGAAGCAGGCTTCCCCCAGGGAACCTCCCCAACCCCAGGATCACACCCTGAGCTGAAAGCACAGTCAACCTGTGAGCCATCCAGGTATCTCTGATGCCTTGTTTCTTATTTCAGTAAGAAAGGATTCTGTTTCCCATTATCATGTATAATGTTAGCTGTAGGTTTTTTAGAGATTATCCTTATCAAATTGAGGAAATTTTCTTCTATTCTCACTTTGCCCAAAAATTTTTGTCATGGTATAGTTGTTGGATTTCTGATATGATCATATACTGGTTTTTCTTTAATCTGTTGATGTAGCAGATTACATTGATTTTTAATGTGGAAATAGCCTTACATGCCAGGAATAAATACCATTTGTTTGTGGTGTGTACGGTTTTGTGTATATTGTTAGGTTCAGTTTGGTAATATTTTGTTAAGGATTTTTGAATCCATATTTACAAAAGATATTGGTCTGTTGTTTGCCTTTCTTTTAATATATACATCTGTTTTTGGTAGGGTAATGCTGGTCTCATAAAATGAATTAAAAACTATTCCCTCTGCTTCTATCTTCTGGAAAAGATTGTGGAGAACTGATATCACTTCTTCCTTAATTGTTTAATTAAATTTACCAGTGGAATCACCTGGGCCAAGTATTTTATTCTTTGGAAGATTATTAAATATCAATTAAACATATTTAATGTGTATGGGGTTATTCAGGCTATTTTTCCTTTTGTGGGTTTTGGTTATTTGTGTCTTTGCAGAAATTGGTCCATTTCATATAAATCATCAAATTGGTGGTCATGGAATAATATTAATAATAATATTCCTTATTATCCTTTCCATGATGATGGGATCAGTAATGATGATCCTTCTTTCATTTTGGGTATTGGTAATTTATGTCTTCTCTCTTTTCTTCGTTAGCCTGGCCAAAGAATCAGTTTTTGAATTCATTTATTTTCTCCATTGTTTTCTTGTTTTCAATTTTATAGAATTTTGCTCCAGTTTTTGTCATTTCTTTTCTTCTGTTTGCTTTAGGCTTAGATGTTCTTTCTCTATTTTCCTATGATGAAAGCTTAGGTTATTGATTTTAAATTTTTCGTTATTAAAAAATTTCTTCAATGCTATACATTTCTTTAAGCACTACCCTTATTGCATTCCACATATTTTTATAAAAGTTGTGTTTTCATTTTCATTTAGTTTGAAATATTTAAAACTTTCTCATGAGATGTTTTTTTTTTTAACCCGAGTGCTATTTTGAAGTATGTTGTTTAATTTCCATGTATTTGGGGCTCCTCCGGTTATCTTTCCTTGATTTTTAGTTTAATTCTATCGTGCACTGACAATGTATCCTATATGATTTCTATTCTTTAAATTTGTTAAAGTGTATTTTATGACCAGAATGTGGTTTATCTTGGTGAGTGTTTCACGGAAACTTGAGAAGAATGTGTAATCTGCTGATGTTGGTTGGAGTGAACTATAAATGTCAGTTAGATCAACTTGATTGATAGTGCTGTTCAAGTCAACTATATCTTTATTGATTTTCTGCCTGCTTGATCAATTATTGAAAGGGAGATGTTGACCTCTTCAACTATAATTGTGCACTGTCTATTTTTCCTTTCAGTTCCATCAATTTTTATCTCACATATTTTGACATTTTGTGTTTAGATGCATGCATGCATGTTTTGGATTATTATGTCTTTCTGGAGTATTAATTTTTTTATTATGTAGTTCTGTTCTTTATCTCTAATAAGTCTCCTTGTTTTGAAGTCTGCCTTGTCTGAAATTGATATAGATACTCCAGCTTTCTTTTGATTGGTTTTACTTCTCTCTTTGCTATTAATTTACTTGTACATTTAAAGTGGGTTTTTTGTAAACAATATAGTTGGGTCTTATTTTTTTTACCCACTCTGATAGTCTCTGTCATTTAATTGGTAATTAATAATTAGGCCATGCATATTTAAAGTGAATAGTGATATATTTAATATAAACTGTTTGTCAGACTTTTATATTTGTTGTCAGTTTTTCTTTTCTAGTTTTAATTGAGCATTTTATATGGTTCCATTTTATCTTCTTTCAGCTTAAATATTATACTTAAAAGTTGTATTTAGTGGTTGCCTAGCATTTATAACATACATTTTTAACTAATGTAAATCTACCTTCAAATAAAATTATTTTGTTCCACATGTAATACAAGTGTCTCAGAGTATTTCTATACCTCTTGTTGTCCTGTGACATTGCAATTCACTTTTATATATGTTGTATCACTCAACATATTCATGTTATTATTATTTTAAACAGTTACTTTCAGATTAATTAATAGGAAAAATAAAAAATATCTTATTGTTTATTTCTTCCCTGATGATCTTTATTTATATAAATCTAGGCTTTCTTCAGCTTGAAAAAATCTTTGAACATTTCTTGCAGGACAGCTATGCTGGCAATGAAGTCCCTCAATCTTTGAAAAAATTTTTAATTCTCCTTAGCTTCTGAAGCAGAAATTTATTGACTATACAATCCTAGGTTGGTGGATATACCTTTTTCAACACTTTAAATACTTTGCTCCAACCTCTTCTTACTTGCATGATTTCGGCAAAAAGTCTGTTGTAATTCTTATCCTTATTGCTCCATAGACAACGTGTTTTGTTTTTTTTTTTCAATCTGGCTTCTTTCAAGTTTTTTTTCTGTCTTAGTTTTTCTGTAATTGAATATGCTTTGTATAGGTATGTAATTTTTATTTTTTGGTCTTATTTTACTTCGTGTTTTCTGCACATCTTAGGTATACAGTTTAATGTCTGTCACTAATTTTAGAAAGTTCTCAACCATTATTCCTTCAAATATTTCTTGTACTCTGTTTTTGTTCTTTTTCTCATAATGCAACTTCTATCAAAAAATTCCCAAAGTTCTTGGATATATTATTTGTTTTTTTAAAAATATAGTTTTTGTATTTCAGTTTGTTGAGTTTCTATTGGTATATATTTAAGCTCACTGATTCTCACCTTAGCTGTTTCCAGTCTATTGATGGGTCTGTTAAGGACATTCTTCATTTCTTTTATATAAAGTTTTCAATCTCCAGCATTTACTTCTGATGTTTTTCTGAGAGTTTTCATCTCTCTACTTGTATTATCCATCTGCTTTTGTACATTGTTTACTTTTTCCATTAGGGCCCTTTACATATTAAATATAGATATTTTAAATGCTCTTCAGATAATTCTAAAATCTGTGTCATATTTCAGTGTTGTTCTAAAAATTGCTTGTCTCTTTACTCTTTTTGTTTTGTTTGGTATGCCTTGTAATTTTATTTTATTTTATTTATTTTATTTTATTTTTGTTGGAAACTAGATGTATTGTAAGCAGTTACAGAAACTGGAGAAAATAGGCCTCCGGTTTAAGAATTTATGCTCATTTGGCTAAGAGTTGGACTTTGTTTAATGTTTTCTGTATCTATAGGTGTCAGAGGCTTCAAGTCCCTTTAGTATCTTGTTTTTTTTGGTCTCCTTTCTTTAATTTGGGCTTACATGAGTATTCTCCCTCAGAAAGAGTCTGTTTTTTGGGACAGTCTATTTTTATACTGGGACCTGATTGGTATGAAATTATTTTCATGGGTGTGAGAGAGTGTTTTATAATATTCCCACTAAGTTTTAGTTTTAGTCTTTTGGTAAGCCAGTGTCTTTTATTTGTGACCTTCACAGCATGCCTTCTTGTATAGCTCTGCAACCCTCTCTTTAAGCGAGACAGAAAGACTTAGAGGGGATTGGAATGAGAGAGACATTCTTCTCAGAGAGACATCCTTCTCCCCACAACTATTGCATAAGCTCTGGTAAAGTATTTCTTTCTAAAGAGTAGGCTTTTGTTTTAAATAGAGAAGTTCTGTGCATATTTACTAAGGATTACTCTTCTCCTCTTCCAGCTAGAGCCACAAGGGGATCTTTCTTGGGTCTTTATCTTAAGAAACTGTCAGGGTTCCTGGAGATAAAGACCATGTGGTCCTAATATTTTTTTATTCTTAAGCTAGCATACACGGAGCCTCCAGCAATTCATAAAAATCACCATGTACGTGTCTAGCTAATTTGAAGTCTCAGCAACTTCTGTGCCAGGTTAGTGGATCTTGGTTTTGACTCTCTGGGTTTATCTGTCTCTCTAGATTTTGAGAACAATTTGCCCTGCAAATTCAGATCTCTGATTTGTTCAAGAAAAATAATTAATTTTCTGTTTGTTCAACTTTTTGTTGTTGTGAGGACAGAACTTTGCATGTTGGAGCTGAAACATAAAGTCTAGCTTATATCTTGCATTTTTATTTTATGTATTCCTCACCTCCATAACCATTCTATTATTTTCAACCTTTTCAAATTCCCCCTGCTGAGTATGCCTCCTATATTGGGTGTATTACTGGATCTTATTTTTTTAGTCAAACCTAAAATTCTTTCTTTTGATCTATGAAAATAAACAATTTGTGTTTATTATGGTTACTGCTAAAATATAAATTCCTCCTTATTACTTTGTATTATTTATGTTTGCTTCTTTTTTAACTTCCTTTCTTCTATCTATTGCATTTTTTTTTTTACTTTAAGGTTATACTTTTTATTCTTAGGAGATTACTCCTACTAGGGCTCATCCCTAATTTTTTATTCATTTTTTAAGTTTCTGTATCCCATCTCTTCCTGAACTTAATGACTACTTGAATACCTATAACTACTGTTTTATCATTTGGTAATGATAAACTGTCTATGCTCCACCCCATTCATATGGTATGTTGGTATCTCTCTAGGTTTAAGTTCAGGTGGGGAGAGCCATCAACCATGCTACTTGCCATCTTATCAGCTAAGGAAAATCTTTACTCTAGCATTCAGTTTATAAAAACTCTAATTTGTACCCCATGTGTCACTTGTTAGGGACAGCAACAATGAAACCAGTCTATTTGGAATTAGAATAAAATTTTGTGCAGAAAGTGATCTTAGAGATCATGTAGTAAAGTAGTCCTTATTTAATAGACCATTTTTCATTTTCTTGTTGTTCTCCAGGCAGGTTGCTCCTACAATGTCCATGTTATAGAAAATGAATACAGTTAATTAAAAATCTTAGCTACTCTACATAATATATGTAATGTCACCTCCATCTCAGAATAAGCTTCCAGAAAAATTCAGAAGAAAAAACACAAGTATCACTCTAATGTCCAAAAGCACAAATGATTTAGTTTAGTAACACGTTTTTCTAAGAAATAAGCATAGAACTAGGTGGATTAAGTAACTATGGTCCAGGTCATGTAGCATGTTAGAAGCAGAGCCAAGCCTGAATCCTTGGTTGTGACTCCTGTACCTGTGCTCAGTCCCTGGAACCATAATGGCTCCTATTTAGAGTCTATTTTGTGTAGGAGTATATGAGGAAATAGCTGCATTTGAGTACATAAGAATTCCATATTACAATACAATGCTGTGTAAGAAGGGGAAAGTAATTTTCATTATAAGCCATTCCTTTCAGTTATTCAAAGCCTTCTGAAATAATCTCTTTTAGACTTAAATTATCCATGCTTGAATAAAGCATGGTTGAAGACCAGAGGTAATTTTATTTTAAAAAATTTGGGAAGACTCTTTTTGAGATTCATCAGATTAGTAGAAATTAAAGAAGGAAAAAATAGTAAAAATTCACGAACTTCTTAGCTTTTATTTAACTCTCAACTTGCTGAATTGGTAACTTTATTTAAATTAAATTCTTCATTTTATTGGAATAAAATCATAAAATAGTTGAATAATTTAAAAATATTAGGCCATTTAATTTTTAATGTATTAAAGTATCAGTAAACATTATTGCTCCAATTTTCTCATTTCAGCTAGTACCATTTTTCTCTTTTAAAAACATCACAAATACATACAATAACAGAACCACACAAGCAACCTTATATTTGGGTGGATCATTTGAACACTGTAAAGTCAGAAATTTTCAAATTAGAATTTTTTTCTGAAACAAAACACAAATTCAATATTTTCTATTTCCTTTTTCTCACTGAATATTTAGTTAGGCATTTTTGCTTTGATTGAGAGGAACAGAGAACTGCTCTAACAACCCAAGCAATGGAGGCTTATTGGAAGAACACATGTGGTCTGGAACCAGAAGAGGAAACTCACTGAGTACTGAACTGCTCCTTCTTGATCTTATTCATAGAGTCTTAGCTTCTTTCTGGGTGTCTGTTTTGGCTTCTTTCTTCCTTCTAACAGATTCTTTTATTTAGGTAAAGCCTCTGCTCCTTCCTGACTTCAATGTGTACTAGATTATTTCAATCTCTTGACCTTGCTGTACATCATGACTATTCATCTCCACCTTATCCATGGGGAACAGAACACAGTCACTGACAGACTGCAGTGATGTCCACTTTGATGCACCTGGTTTTAGGTAGGTGCCAGGGAGGACATATAATACCAGCTATGGCTACCTAGGTTTTAAGAGCTGATAGAGAACATGCAGAATTTATGTCTCTAGCACAAATATTTACTACGTGCATATTTAACCAGGAATGACAAATAGATACATATACATTACCATGTCCAACTTGTCATCATAAATTATAGTTTTTGGTGACCTCACTGGAATTCTCCACAGTGTTAAAAGTGACAATATATATAGGTACAACTGTCTAAAATACTTTCCAAATGTATTTATTATGAATCTTTTAGGTGGATATTATTACAGTATTTTTATGTAATCCATACATATTGCATGAATCTCAACACATACAGTTGCTATGCATGACGACATCTAAGGAATTTCTCCTTACAGTTTCATAGGGGTTGGGGTAGGGTAGACAATGCATGCTTTTTTCCTTTTTAAAGGAAAAAGAAATTCAAAATGTCAAAGGCTTGTTCTATTTGATCAATGCATATATACAAAGATAGAAATATTTGGTGGGGCTTATCAGATGATACTTGAAGCCAAAGTTTCCTCCATTCACTGACTACTAGCAGATATTTCCCTGGGACCTTCTCCTCCTCGCTAACTATTTTCAATTGCCTAGATTTGAAGCCCTAGGAAGCAGTAGCTTGAACACTGTACTTGTCCCTGGTGTAATTGTGACTGCAACTGGAACTCATGGATCATGTTGTTCCAAACAGACTGTAGGAAATGAATACAGGAGATTAAGAAGAAAAGGTCCCGCCCCATCCACTTTGTGCTTTCAAAGACTTAGAGCGTCAAGAGAAGCAAGACATGTGGAGAGATACAGAAGGCCAAGCTCTTTCTGGAATAGGGGGCTTCCATCAGTGGAGCAGTGGAGATCAAGTCTCTAGTTTACCTGCTTTCTAGTTCCTATAGTCTCCTTGATTAACCAAGTGGTTCATGTAGAAGCCATAATATTGTAGTTTGAGAAAAGCTCCATTGAACTGCTAATTTTGTATTTATATGAATGAATCTGGTATTTGTAAATCTTCTTCTGCAATAGCAGTGGCTCTGACCCTTGAACATTTCTATTGCAGGAAGATTCACTGTGGTATAATGGAAAAATCCCTGGAACAGGCATTAAATGTCAGAACCTAGTTTTGTCCTGACAAGCTGTTTGACCTTGGGCCTTTGTGGGCCTGGATTCTTCATCTGAAAAATACAGTTTTTTTTTTTTTTTTAAACAGTGCAACACTCATTCCATTTTCCTTCAAATGAAATTGTAAATAGAATCCTATCACATATAAGACTTAAGGCTGAGTTGGGATACTCATTAAGCTTTCTCTTCACTCCTACAGCAATCTCTGAACTGTCTCTGCAGAATTCTAGGACTGAGAAAGCTTTTTTCTTTTTTCTTTTTTTTTACTGGAGTTCGATTTGCCAACATATAGTATAACACCCAGTGCTCATCCCATCAAGTGCCCTCCTCAGTGTCCATCACCCAGTTACTCCAACCCTCTCACCCACCTCCCCTTCTGTAACCCGTTGTTTGTTTCCCAGAGTTAGGAGTCTCTCATGGTTTGTCTCCCTCTCTAATTTTTCCCACTCAGTTCCCCTTCTTTCCCTTATAGTCCCTTTCACTATCTGAGAAAGACATTTTGAAAATGATTAGATTATCAGAGTGGTTCCTGGGCTCTGCTCTCAGAAATTCTGATTCAGAAGTATTGGGGACAGTGCCTAGGAATCTGAATTTAATTCTCTTCCCTTAAGTAATTCTGAGTAGACCTTGATTATATATTCATTTCTGAAAGTCTCTCTAAGTTACATTAGCTTTGTGAAGCTCCAGTTTGTTCATCTGCAAATATGAAGATTAAAATATCATCCTACTTCAAAGATTCTTTTTGTGTATTTAGGGATCAGATGAGATAATGTATATAAATTATGACTTTTAAAATGACATCTGTTGAAAGATGACTTAAATACCTGACAGACTATAGAATACTATGCTATTCTAAAAATAAGTGTTACGTAAAAATGCAATCCAAATAGTATAAAAAAGAGTTCAACTCCAAAACTTCTATATTAAGATCTTCTAGAAAGAAAATTCTAATTGGGTGTTTTTCTTCTGTTAGGAAAAAGAAAGTGATAAATGTATAATCTGATTGATTAAAGTAATATAGTTTTTAAAAGAATAGGACTTACTTCTTCAAGTGTCTCTAGAACTCTACTCCCTCATCATATTCCCTCATCTATAGAGCATATAGATGATCTCTAGGTCTGCCAACTTAAGTATAAGCTCCTAAATTTATAAACAGCACTCTAGAGGGGATAAGTTACCTTGAAACATCTACATAGTCAGGAAAAGAATGAGGCTATTGTTTGACTCATAGTCATGTTAAACTTTATTTTTGTAGCAGCTGATATTTTCTGATGATTCTATATAATTTCCTGATTTAACAGGGCTGCTATTAATTAGCCCACAGCTAGAAGGTACCCTGGGCCAGTAGTCCCTAACCAGGCTCCTCTCAGACCTATTGAGTATAATTCTGATCACTCACATTTGGAAACCACTGCACAAGAGAGCCACTTATTGAAAACAGGATTTCTCCTGATGTGTCTCAATTAATTCTAGTCAATCAAATTCAAACAGTTGTGGATGGTGAACTTTTCAATAGTTGTGCTGAATGTACTGTGTGCGTGTGCATGACCTGTCAATGCTGCATCTACTGTTTTAAATATAAATAGTTCTAGTAACTATCAACATGGGTGTTTATAAGTAAAATACATCTTGCTGCAATGTATATGTAGTATGCCATTTTATGGTTATGGGAATATTAAATAGAAGTATATGAATAAGTAGGGTCATATTCTATTCCCAAAAGAAGCAAAATGAAAACCCTTTTGGGACTTTAGTAAATATGCCTAAATTTCTGGAGCATATACTGCTTTATGCATATGTATATTTGTGTAAACTCTCTATTGGCACCACATGACAAGTGCTGAGGGCTTGGTTACTCTACCTTGACTCTAGAATTTCTTTGTAGATAAAGGATAGGGGTGCCTGGGTGGCTCAGTCGGTTAGAATTTCTTTGTAGATAAAGGAGAAAAGATTATAAGAAGAGTAAAACAAAAAAATGTGGAGAAGAAAAGCTCCTGTTGAATTCACTATAAATTAGTAATATTAGTATATATTAAACATATTTATAATTATTATAAATAGCTCTCATTAAGCCCTGGTATATTGGAGAAAAACTGTATAATGTAGGGCTTCTTAGATTTTTTTTAATTGTCCTTGAATATCTCCTACTTTTCTTCCTTCAGCTTGGACATCTTCCTTGCACCTGTGTTTTCTCTTATAACTGGCTTAGAGGAGGTTTTTTTTTTGGTTGTGAGACAGCTCATAACCTTAACTTTTACCTCATTATATTCTTCTGAGCTCATTGTTTTGATTGCATCCAATGTCCAAGCTCCATTATTCTGTATCCAGTACAAATATGTACCATGGGCACTCTGAGAGTTTCTTTGGGTGTATTCAATACTAAATCATAATAAAATGTTCCTTTCATGTATTTCATATATGTTATCACAGGAATCCTAAAGGAAATATTTCAATCTGAAAGTTTGAAATACCACTTTTATAGCTGATGATCTGAGGGCTGGTTTGTGTTAGCAAAACGGACACCCATTCAAGCTAGCATGAATGAAGGGGTGCATCTCATGATCTTTCACTGGAAGCCAGAAAGTCTGAAATCTTATGTCCCTTCTCCTTATTGTAGATCTAAGGTCTTCAGTTAGTCTCTCTGGTTGCCATTTCCCAGGAAAGAGAATCTGGTTGGCTCAGGTGTCATGTAATAAAGTTATTCTTCCTAGGGCAGGGGTTGGTGGGGAGCAGATAATACAAGAAATATCATGGGAACTGGGCAGAAGTGATGGTCTTTCAAGTAAATGACTATTGCTATTTTTAAAATTTTGGTCATAATATCTATTTTATGTCTATCTTCTTCTTATAATGTGCTTTCAAGGTTAATGTATTTTAAAAACAAAGTTAATTCACTTCACTAGCAACTTTGTTTTATTATGATTATCATAATTATTATTTTTTCTTTTCTGATGGTATGCTGGTTTTGGGCCAGAGTGCTCCAGACCTCTTCCTTCTTCCCTCTGGCCTGTTACAGGGCAGCAGACCCTGCTATCCCATTGTTCACCTCCCAGGATAGTTTAGTTGGCTAATAAACAGCACTCATAAGAGACTGGCATGAGTGGAAGGGAGAAACGTGGTCTTCCTTCCTCAGGTATCATTTATGTCAGTGTCAGTGTCTTCTCTGGCACCTCAGGTCCCATGAGCCATTGGGGTCCAGCTTTTTCTATGCCCCAGCCTCTGGCTGTCATAACATGTCTTGCTCCCTTTGCCTTTTCAGCTTAGGGGTAGGAGCTGCTTCTTGCTATTGCAAATCACTGAGCTCCCTCTACATCCTCTTTGGTGTTTTATCTCATACCTCACCAATGTAACCAATAGGTGATTGATAGATTGCTAACAGTTTAAAGTAGTGTTTGGACAAAGTGTGATATAGCAGAAAACTTATTCTGCTTGTCTTTTTTTTAATATACCTTATTTTTTAGAGCAGTTTTAGGTTTACAGAAAAATTAAGCAGAGAGTTTTTATGTATCCCGTCTACCCTCACAGTTTCCTCTATTATTGACATTTTATATTAATGTGATAAAGTTATGAGCGAATAGTGACACATTATTAACTAAAGTCCATAGCTTCCATTAGAGTTCACTCTTTGTGTTCCACATTTTATGTATTTTGACAAATATATACTACCGTGTATACACCATTGTAGTATCATAGAGAACTGTCTTACTGTTTTAAAAATTCATTCCCCCCCAAAAAAAAAAATTCATTCCCATGTCCCACCTATTTATCCTTCCCTCCTCCTGGCAACTTCTGGTCTTTTAGTGTCTTCATAGTTTGCCTTATCAGAGTGCCATATAGTTGGAATCATACAAACTTTTCAGATTGGCTTCTTTTACTTAATAATGTACATTTAAGTTTCCTCCATATTTTTTTTTTGTGGCTTAAAGTCAATTTTTCAAATTGCTGAATAATATTCCCTTGTATAGATATACCACAGCTTGTCTATTCATTTACACATTGAAGGACTCCTTGGTTTCTTTCAAGTTTTGGCACTTAAGAATAAAGCTGCTGTAAACATTTGTGTGGACATACAATTTTTAATCATTTGCATAAATACCAAGGAATGCAATTTCTGGATCATATGATAAGAGTCTGTTGTTTTGAAGAAACTGTCAGACTGTCTTCCAAAGTTGCTGTGCCATTTTGCATTCTCACTAGCAATAGAGGAGAGTTCCCGTTGCTTCACATCCTCATCAGCATTTCAATGTGTTGGATTTTAGCCATTCTAATAGCATTTTCCCACTACTGATAATAACCAGTCTTTTCTGGTGGTGAAGAGATTATGTCAGTGACTATATTACAACTATCTGTAAGCATGTTTTATTAATTGTTACTATTTCATAAGGACTTACTGTTTTGAAAAACTTGTTATACATGTGCTTCTTTTGGCTCCCATTGTTTGTTTGTCTGTCTGTCTTTTGGTCTGTTATTCTTGTATTTCTTAATTGGCAGTAAAACCAGAATTAAGAGTATGTGTGTGTGTGTGTGTGTGTGTATGTACATACTATGTGTGCAGTGTGTATCTAAGTATCCATACACAAGGAAAGTGAATAAAAGGTTTCCTGTATTGGCTACAAGCATTATCCCTATCCATGTTTTCTTTGTTAGATACACAGACTGGTAAGTTTAAATTATTATTTACTATTATGGCCTGTAATTTAGGAAGAAGGAACAAGACTGTGCCCTTTCATGATCATTCTGGAAAATGTTCGAGGACTTAATCTATTTCTGCAATGTCTTTTCTGTCCATTCCCAAAGCTACAACCTCAGTTCCAGCCTTCCTGTCTCAGTTGATTTATTGCAACAATCCCCTGAATGGTGTTCTTGACTGCATACTCTCATTCATTTACTCCATGGATAAAATGTCATGAAGAATCTATTGTGTGTCAATATTGTGCTGACAGGGATATACAGACAAGTGAGATATGATCTCTGCCATCAACATGTTACATTATAATATTATATTACAGTATAATTATTTCAATATCATGGTAGAGAAAATTGGGCAGTGACATGCTCAGAACAGAGTTTTGTAGGTCAAACAATAGATAGCACACAATAATCATGTTTCTTCATGAATACTTCTAGGTAATTAGTTTTGGGTGGGAGACTATGCTATGTACTATGGCTATAGCATGATCTCAATAAATATGTGTTGAATCTGTGAAAGGATGGATTCTCCCTCTCTGAATGTCAGCCAGGTTTTCTTATTTGCAATTTGAGGATGTATAATTCTTAGGAAAGCATAAATCTCACTATTCTTCCCACCCAAAGGCCCAGATTTACCTGAACAATAATAAAACATACTTTCTCTGTTTCTACAGAAAGCAGCAAGTCACTGTTTAGAATATCACTTGTTCTTCCCTTGAGTTTTGATTCAGGCATATATAATACTCTATAAATATCCTACAATCTTGACCTACCATTTAGCTACAGTTGTTTTCTACTCTGGCTCAGGGTAGCCTGTGTCTAGAGATTTTTGTACTGTGTAGAAGTCAGAAGTCTTCCCTGCAAAGAGGGCTCCTTCTTGGGACCTCTGTGGGAAGGAAATGGTAAACATATGGAGTTACCACATGAAAATGGCAAAAACTGTCCCACACACATGTATGATAATGCAACTGACAAACAGCACCTTGTAGTCTCTAACAATCAAGCTGGCTTGATACATGAGTTGTTATTGGACACTTTTTATGTGGCTAATCAGGTGCAAGGCATTATTACATGTGTTATTACCCTTGGAATAAACATGCTACTGAATTTGTCAGCAAGGAGATGGTGTGATGAGAATAGCTTTGGGGAGATGGCTGAGTACACAGAAGTGGCCTCTGCAGAGAAGCTTGTATTTGAGTTATAAGGTAATAGGGAAACCTTGTTGTGGAAACAAAACCTAATAAAAGCAGTGCTTCAGGAAGACTTCCATGGCATTGCTCCCCCCAAGCCCAGGGAGGATGACATGTGAGGCAGACCTTGGCAAAAAAGGCCTGTGCTTGAGATGAGCTCAAAAGTTCTCTTTTGATCCCAGCACCTTGTTCCCTGGAGCATCTTATAACCCTTGCTGTGTCTGGCTTTTGTGTGCTCTGCCCTTCTAGTTTGGAAGTACACTCAGCTCCAAAGGGAGAGATGAGAGGGTCAGCAGAACAGATGTGGCAGTTGACCCATGAAAGGGAATAAGGTCAAGCCAAGAGAGTCAGGACTCAAACCTGGAGAGGGTGGGGCAGGGGGAGAAGAGTCAGTGGAAAAACCAGAGGGCTTTGCAGCAAGAGCGAGACATAAACAATGAATCAGGCTACGGAAATATCAGCAAAAGCAAGTTTTAGAAGGAAGGAGTGCTTTTTGGTATGAAGGGCAGTAGTGTCTGTTAAGAACCTAGGAAGTCTATACCACAATCCCAGTTAAAATGGATTACTCCTTCCTCTCTCATCACTTCATACAGCTGTAACTTTTTAAAAGATCAAATATCAGCCTCATGACCTTTTTTTTAAAAATATTTTATTCATTTATTCATGAGACACAAACATACACACACACAGAGAGAGAGAGAGAGAGAGAGAGAGAGAGAGAGAGAGGCAGAGACACAGGCAGAGGGAGAAACAGGCTCCATGCAGGAAGCCTGACATGGGACTTGATCCCAGGACTCCAGGATCACACCCTGGGCTAAAGGCAGTGCTATACCGCTGAGCCACCCATGCTGCCCAGCCTCATGACTTTTTTTTTTTTTTTTTTACACATATCATCTCAGTCATTATAGCGAGTTTATTAGGTAGCTATCATCAACATCATCATTTATTTATTACAGATGGAAGAACACTAACTCAGAGACATTAAATGCCTTGCCCAGGTTTGCACAGCTAGGAAAGCTGGAATTACAAGTCAGGTTTGTCTGTTTCCCAAGTCTCAGGTTTTAGTATCAGCATTATTTTATGGCACTTGAGATTTTATATGTGTGTCCTCCTCCTCCTCAAAAAAAAAAAGTTAAATCCCATTTCTATTGCTTTTTTTCCCTACACCACCTTACACTAATAGTAGGAACACAACACAGAGTAACTGAAAGGCTGAGAGAAGTGGACTGATAAAGCACAGACTATAATAGATTAGGTGATAGAGAAGTACTTGCTACCTCTTGAAACCAGATTGCAAAGGAGTTACCGCCTTTGGTTTGGTATTCTAAGTTTGGTTTACTATCCTCTCTCTTAGGTAGTATGTAGGCATCTCCAGATTTGCATTTCAATTTATCTGACTGGTCTAAGAATTATCTGGGAAGCCTGTGTGTCTCAACTGGTTAGGCATCCAATTCTTGGTTTCAGCTCAGGTCATGATCACAGACTTGTGAGACTGAGCTCCACATCATGCTCCACACTCAGCAAGGAGTCTGCTTGACAGGCTCTCCCTCTGCCTCTCCTCCTCCTTTCTCTCTCAAAATAAATTTTTTTTTAAAAAGAATTATGGCCCCATGGCCATAACTGTCACAGGTAACATTCTAAATCTAGAATAATTTTTGACTCACTGTTCCTTCCCATCTCCTGAACATGCTGTCTATCCAACAGAGCTCTTATTTGCATAGTTTTCTACAGTTTTCTAAATGGTATTCAGGCTGATCTTGGCAAAAGAAGACTCAAGGAGTGTTGAGTGAAATGGAATTATTTTGCTCATTCTGAATATAATATTTGATTTGTCCCTCCTTGTCATCTGAAAGGGAGACTACCTACAGACTAAAAATAAATAGAGTGCAGAAGGCTGCAGATCCTTGAATAAATATGATATGCTAAAGGCCTGAATAGTTAACTCCATTTACAGACACTCCTGTGCAAATTAGATAGCTGGATTTTCCCATAGGTAAGTGAATGTTGGAGGATATTTAAAATCAGGGTGGTAGATGGCCTTTTTATTAAAATTTTTAAAAAGGAGTGTGTGCAATAGAAGTTTGCATTTGAATGAATCACATGGATCATTGGGTTCACATTGGCTATCACAGATAAAGAAATTGAGATGAGCTAATTGGCCTTAAATATCACAAAATTAAGAAGGTGGGGAGTTCACCAGACTCTGTCTTGGCCTGTTCTCTGGTTACCTGGGAATCTGCCACCCAACCGTGTTGCAAATCCTCCCCTCAACTCCCCTGAAACAAAATACTGACTTTTTAAGTGTTCTCAATCTTAAGTTATAAAATTTATTTTGGGATATTATACCAAGGTTCATTTCTTGATGCATATATAATAAAATAATTGGAGGTATACAGAACATGGTTCTAGAGCTAGTTTAGTTTGATTCACTGACTTAAGAAATGTTTACTGAACTCCTGCTCTATGCCAGGTACTGTACTAGACATGCTAGACCAAAGGGGTGCAATGGCAAGGAAGACATGGGCCCTAAACTCTAGGAACTTCAAGGATAGTGAAACTGGCTTCTTGTTCTGCCACTTAGGAGCTTAATACTGGGTTAGTTACCTGACCTCTTGGAGTCTCAATTGACTCATTTATATAATGGGATAAAAATAGCTCATAGAGTTACTGTATAAAGAAAAGCATACACAAAAGTGCTAATATACAAGAGCTTAGTAAATGGAGCTATTATTACCAGCTTTGTTTTACAAGCAAGGAAACCATAGTCCAGAAAGGCTGAGCAAAATGCTGAAGGTCACACAGTAGTAGGCCATCTGATTCATCCACAGGTCCAGATTTCTGGCTTGGGGAATCTCTGAACATGCTCAAGGATGCCCCCTTCACTTAAATTTTGATGACTTTATCTTGTGTCATAGTTGCTTTCTGTAGTATATTTTACATTGCAATCTCTTGGAATGTAGAAGCAGATGATCTAATGTCAAGGGCGATTTAGTAGGTGTTAAGGTTAAGGTTTTTCCCTCTGATGTTCCTGAATTGAATTCTTCATTCCTCATAATGAAAGAAACTTCACAGTCCATTTAATACATTCTCCCTGTTTGGTCTTTCAAATTAAGTCCTGTACTACTGGCTCTCTTAAAAGCTAGCTAGTGTTAATTTTAAAGGATGCTTGAGTATCAGATAAACATCATATGAAAGCACACTCATGGTTACAGAGCTCTCCTGTTCAAACAGTATGTTCTTTTCACACCAATGTGGTGGGTTTGCTACTGTGTAAGGGGAGGTGAAGACATAACTGGAGCTCATTCAGTAAAACTCAAATTACTTTCAGAAAGATTTAAATTTAAAGGTGAATGAAATTTGAATAAGTACCAGTATTTTCTGTTATCCTATACCAAACTTCATTTTAGAGAAAAAAAAATCTGTTACCTCTTTCAGGACTCAGTTTTAGTGCACTCACTCTGGAGAAAGTTGAGGAAAAGGTCCTTATCATCTATCATCGGCTCCACCTCTCTGCTCCTTGGTTCTCATCAGCCATTTCTTCCCCAGGGCTTCTCCTGCCTTGGGATCACTGGGAACTTGTTACAAAGGTGGATTCCTAGTGTTCATCAGACCAACTGAATCTGGTCTTCTGGGGGTGGTGTAGAGTGGGTTTGAGAGAATCTACAATTTAAACAAGCTCTCCAGGTGACATTTTCCCCATAATAAAGTTTGAGAACAACTGCAGGTGTGTCTGTTTATTGTTTCACTCTGGTCCTTGTTTTTAACCAGTGGTTCTCAAACCTGGTTGCATGTGAGAACCACCTGGCAAGTTCTGAAAAAATACTGATGCCAGAACCCCACCCACAGTGATCCTGAAATAACTGGTCTGGGATTGAGCTAGCCACCAGTATTTTCTCCAAGTGATCTTCATTTGAAGCCAGAGTTGAGAGCCACAGCAATGCTTCTGAGATCCCCACCTGATGCTTTCACACATCCACCCTCTATCTCTGTGTTCTGCCCCCTTTCTATTACTTTCCAATTTGCTGCTTCTCTTCCTTGCTTTGTACATCCCTAACTCCTGACAGATGGAATTCACAGACCATTTGGCATATGAAAAGGGATACTGTAAAGCACAAAAAGCAGGAAGTCACTCGGTATTTAACGTCTGTATTGCTGGCTTTTAATATCCAGGAAGGTTGTGTTCCAGTCATCGTCCTATAATTTAAATGCTGCCCTTTGCTCCTGGCTCTGTGATTCTGATTGTGACACACCTTAAAAATCAAGCAAAAGAAAAAGAGTGATTGGTCCTATTGCTGCTGATGTTTCAATTTACTATTAGAGATGGGGGAGGATGGTGGGACACACTGAACCAAATGGTATATATTTTGTGATCTTAGGAGACTCAGGTTGAAGACTGGGGTCAGTCCGTTTCCTTCATTACACAACATGGAAAGATTTATTTCATCTCTTGGATTTTTGTGACTATTGTTTCATTCATTATCTTCATTTAATAAATATTTATTGGGCACTATGTAATGAGAACGAATGATCTATAACCATATGTAACACTGTGGGTGAATCTTACTAATATAATGTTGAACAAAAGAATCCACACACAGAAGTAATGTACTGTATAATTTACATAAAGTAAAAGCAAATTCAAAATTAACCTACGCTATTATAAACCAGGATTGTGATTACCCATAGGGATGTATGGCCTGAAGGGGTAGAGTTGGGGACTTCTGGTGAGCATGCAATGTTCTATTTCTTAATCTGGGTGCTGCATGAAGAGTATGTTCAATTTGTGAAACTTTACTGAGGTTTTTACTTATGATTTGGACGTGTTTTTGAAACTATTTTATATTTTCATAGAAGTTAAAACTACATAAAGAAAAACAAAATTCATGGGCACTGCAAGACCCTAGGGTTTCAGAAGTGAATAAGTCAAACGTGTACCTGCCCTCACAGTAAATGCAGTCAGGTGGGGAACTTAGGCAAGTGCCAGCACATACACTTTGACAAGGTTTCCCAGGGAAAAAGACAGCTAAGAGATTTAAAGTGTAAATAGATTGGTATAAGTGATGAGGAAAGGGAGAGTGCTCATAGTTGCAAGAACATCATGGACCAAGACCTGAAAGAGGAAGGCATGGTGGGACAGAAAGGAATGCCCTTACAAAGCTGTGTTTTATTCCGGTGCCTGCAATCCTCCCTAACAACAAGGGCTATTTTCCAAACAACCGCAATAACGGTAAACTGAAAAGAAGCGATTAGGTCCATTCATTGAGAAGTTTGAGGCATGTCTCTCAACCACTAGGTTTCTCAGTTTTTTTTTCTGTAAAATGATGACAAGTAAGAAGCCCACCTCTCCACAGGGAAGTAAAGAAGATAAGATGGAATCCTAATTGGAAACATGCTCCCTAAATGCAAGGAGCTACTATTACTATTCCATCATATTTAGTCTTGGAGAGGATTTCCCTGTACTTTCTTTTGCACCTGATGTTAGATGATATAAAATGTCTGTTCCCTCTAACGTTACATTCATAGGAGAGGCATTTCTGATATCTAGAAAAAGGACTAGAATCAGACCCTCCTTCACTGTCATCTTTGAGATGGGATCTTTCTGTGTCTATCTTTGCCATTTTAGTTGATTCTATGTGTCCCAAAAGTTGCTCCCGAAGGGTACGCTTCTCTTGGAGTTGCTCTCAGCATGTTTTAGTTAGAGAACTGGTACCACCATCCACAGATTGTGTACACAGCTTTGGTCTGCAGACAGGAAGTTAGTCTGGAACCTCGACTTCCTACGTGGAAAGACCCAATGACTACCCACAGACTCTCTCCTGCTCACTAATGAAGAAAATCACAGATGTCACTTTATGATTACTCCCCAGTTTTATTAGTTGTCTAAGAAGATGAATGAAAACCCTTCCTTTAGCACTTGTGTGTTTGAAGATTGCTCTAGTAGGAAAGGCCAGGTTTATGTGTAATCGTTATTTAACTATTAATGAAACTATAAAACTATAATCACAATTTAAACCATAAATCACAAAGTTAGAGATGACTTGTATGGCTGCCTAAAATTTCTGTATTATGTTCAGTGTATGGTATTTTGAGGGGTGACGCTGCCTCAACCATGAACCCTCCCTTGACTCTGAAATAATTTCTGTAATCATTATATATAACTATGGTAGGTATTATTTTTAATATTAGGCAAATTATGGAGAACTGTCTCATAGAAAATGCCATGAGAATCATTCAAATAGTTCTGTCCAAGATAAAATAACTTGGTAGCTGCTGAATATATAGTAGTACATAGCGTTAGGAATAGTGTGACTGAGGAATTTATTACGTATTTATTTGCTTTCAGTATCTTGGGTATCCAAGTGCCTTCTATGTATTGAATTTGTGCCATGGTCTTTGAGTTCAGGGATCCTGGGTATGAGTTAGGCCATTCTCTTTCTCATATCTACCCTGTAATTCTTTCCTTGCCTGTGCCCAGACTGTTCTTAAATCCATCTGCTAAGATTTTTTTGCACTGATTACACATATTACACTGATGTTTAGCTGCCTTTAAATCTGCTTTCCTTTTTTTTTGCTTAGAGATTATATACTTTCCTTTGTTTCTTTTAACATTTAAAATGATCTCGGGTTGCTTTTTACTGCAACTATAGTTATGGTCTTTGTTGCATCAGCAGATTCTTCTGTGATGGTTTGTTCCCTTCTGCTTATAAATTTTGACCCTGACCTCCTTTTCCATTCACACTCTCCCACATGCCCTGCTGAGGGACTCACATTCAGTGAGACTCAGTCTCCTAAGACAGACCCTCTCTTGTACCTTTCTTGTACCTTCTCTTGTACCTTTCTATATATGCTTCACTATTTTCAGAACTGCCTTCACCTCTACTTCAGAAGTAATGGGTAACACTGATTTCTGAGCCACTGTGCTATGGAACTACACTCTTCTATTTTAATTTTATCCATATGATAAGAATGAGCCACATTTGAAAGGCTCCACTGAGAATATTTTAAAACTTATTATAAAGCACATTAAATATGACCAATGGGTGGTTAATTGCTTTACTGTTCATATATTAATAAAGCATACATATATTGATCACATACTATGCATCAGGCCCCTTCTGGTCACTGGACACCCAAAGCTGAGCAGAGCATATCTAGCTGAGGAGATTGACAAGTGAACAATTATGTGATCTAATAAACAGTATTATTGAATTATGACAGAGTTCTAAAAGATCAGGTGATATTAATTATCACAGCAGTGTATGGATATTTACTTTGTGTCAGGCACTGTGTCAAAGTTTTTGATTTTAGTAATAACCTTGAGAGGCAGCTGACACTGAAAAACATATGTTAATATTCTCATTTTACAAATGAGAAAACAGGGGTCATCCTATGAGCAGGAGTTATATCCCTAATAAGTAGCAACACTGGCTTTTTCAAGCATCTCTCTCCTACTCTAAACCATTTCTTATAAGTACAAACTGGTGTGTGTGGGGGCACTTCATGGAGGGGATGGCAGCTGAACTGGGACTTGGCTGAGTGGATATTAGCCAGTCAGGGTTGCTCTTGGAAGAGAGCAGTCACATAAGCATGGGAAGGATCTAGGAATGGGAGCAGTCTACTGTGACAGGCACAGGGAACACTGCCCATGCAAGAGAGCCTAGAAAGGGAGAAGGGACTGGATCCTGAAGACTTCACAGCCACCATCTTCTCTCATATGAGTCAGCTCTAGCACATCACTGGGATTGGGGAGAAAAGTAAAGGGGTTGAGGGTCAGATTGAGAGCTGGGATAAGTATATTATTGACATGTATTAAAACAAGGAAAATATAAAGTTAAGATATTAGCAGTTGTGTGTGAATTCTCTGCTCCATTTGCCTCACTGTATAATGGTACCACAGAGCTACCGTCAAATGAGCAGGGAGGGTGTACCTACCATCCCAATGCGGTGTTTACCCTGTAAACAGTTAGTGCTTCACTGCACCCTCCTTCCCTCACTGCACAGCATCTGTTTCAGTTGATTACTGGACTCCACCTCAAAGGTTTCAACCAGCAACTTCTTAAAAAAAAGATTTGCCGTGGCTGAACTTTGTGAGGAAGAAAATCACTTCCCCCTCCCCCGCAAGCTCCCTGTGTTCCGGGGAGTATGTGTTCTATTTAATGAATTCAGTCAACTAAGCTAAATAATAATAATAATAATAATAATAATAATAATAATTTGTGATAACATTTAGAAGAATGCCAATGATCTTTGATGTTTTGCCCTTTGGCTGACATATGCACATTTGGTAGAAATATAGGTATTTCTATAGGTAGAAATATCTTCCTATAAGGTACATCACTCAGGTGGTGTGCTGCATAGTGTTTTTTTTTCTTTCTTCTTTCCTTTTATTTTTCAATGCAACAGTGACAGATTTTCAATTTGTATGACAAATAATGTTTTGAGGCATTTTTCTACATTCACAAAGAGATTCCTATGTTTACTAGTGTGTATTTTAGAGGAAATGACGTCATAAAAAATTGCTACTTGCTGTGGCCCTTTGTTGAAACAGATATTTTCCTCTCAGGTACATGTGTACAGGGATTAAACACAGGCCATCTGAGCATATTATTTCACTTGAAATCCCAATTAAAGTGTCTCATAACTATTACAAGTTTAGTTGAACTTGTGTTCTTGGATTGTGTTCACTGTCAGCCACTCTTTTTATCTCAGTGCTGGATAATCACTAAATTCTTGTATTTATTTCCATTTCCCCAATTAGCTTAAGTTGTTAGTGCAAATTTATATGTCCTGGTTCTTCTAAGTTCTTGCCAATTACTTTGCAACATTGAACACTTTAACTGTGCTTGCTCTGGGGTACTCGCAATGAAATAGTAATTAACTGAGATACTTGCCTTGTTTCCTTGAAAGTTAAGAGAATAGGATTATACTCCAATAAACAGGCTTAAAGCAAAATCATGACAACTCTTTTGATAACAAATTTTTAATCATAATGTACATGTAATTCATTTTTTTACATGCGTAAAACTACAGAAATGAAAACAAACCAAATTAGGTTTTGTCAGATATAATGAAATGCTAACAGATCAAGTCTGGCTTGGCTCAGAGGTACTCTGCAATGTACGTGATGTTTTAAATGAATTGTAAAATGTTAATAAAGTAGAAATCTTGACCAAATCTAAGTAATCTGATGAGTTCTGCTATAGATATAAAGCAAATAGAATTTTCTCCTTACTGAGTTTGTATCTTTTAAAAATTCACTTATGGTTATTGAAGAACAGACTTAGAAATAATTTTTAAAATATTCTAAAATTATTCTCTTCCAAATACCTTCAGTATTTTGGTTATTCTCCTATAGAGAAAAGTGATATGGGGATTAATTATCCCAAATGTCTCAATAGTTAAATTGAATTTCAGACACACTTAGGGGCAATCTTTATTTTAGCAACATTTCCTGAGTTTCTAATAATGCGTCTGGATAAAGATACTAAGGAACCAAAAAGATACTAGGGAATAAATCTGCATGTGTGTATATATACAGTTGATCCTTAAACAACATGAGTCTGAACTGCATGGGTTCACTTACACACAGATATTTTCAGTAAATACAATACTGTGCTATAAATGTATTTTCTCTTCCTTAAGATTTTCTTTTTTTTTTTTTTGAGATTTTCTTAATAACATTTTCTTTTCTCTAGCTTACTTTATTATAAGAATACAGTATAATACATATACAAAATATGTTTTAATTGACTATTCTTGTTATCAGTAAGGCTTCTGAACAACAGTAGGCTATTAGTAGTTAACTTTGGGGGAAGTCGAAAGGTATATTTAGATTTGTGACTGTGCAGGAGTCCATGCTCCTAATTCCTGTGTTGTTCAAGGATCAACTGCATATATACATGGAATATATGTATATATTGTGTGTATGTATATATGTATATATAGTGTGTATATGTGTGTGTGTGTGTGTATACTTTCCAATCCATTCTGATTTTATAAGCTGTTTTATTGAGCACTCTAGAAGCCTAAAATCTAAAGATCTTGTGAGAGGATTTTTTGTGTTGTGGGACTGTCAGATACTTGGTTTGGGATAGACTGAGATGGAGATGAGGGACGTCTGAGTTGGGAAGTTCTGCAGGTGACCCCAGAGGAAGAGAGTCTGTCGCTGTATGAAGGCATAGTGTCTTCAGTAGAAGCAGCAACCACTTACTCCTTTGCTTCTTTAAAGTCTTCAACTTCAGCTTACTGGGAGATCATTTCTTTTTTAATGTCAATATGTCAATCCAGGATTACTAAACTTCCTACCCTGTCCCATTTTTATCCATTTGGATTTATCATGATCTAACATTCCCCTATATATTGTATTTATAAGTTATTGCTCATCTCCTCTTCCTATGCTCCATGAGGGAAGAGACCGTCGTCTATTCTCTTTGTTTTTGTTTTCCAAAAGTGCCTAGAATTTAAGAAGTATTGAGTAAATAAGTGTCTAAATTGTTGGGTAACCTAGTTTAATATCTTGGTTAGTTCCATATATTTTATGGTTATGTTATTCTCCTTCTCTTGCAAGTAGAGCTACAAAGCCAGATATTTAAATCAGCATAGTCTTCCTTCCTTTCTCTGTGATTTAGGAGCAAGTCATTGGCCTGAAAGGGAAGAAAGAACATAAACTGACACGGGGCTGATCTGGGACCTAGAAAAACTAAAGCACCATGAAGAGGCCTTTATGCTCTAGTCTATGCTAATTCAAACAGGCCCAGAATTTGCCTCAGTGTCTCAAGCTTATAGATAGGAAACATTGATTTTTATTCTCTTCTGTCCCTAATTTACTACGTGACATCAAGCAAGTCACTGTCCTGGTTTCATTGTTTATAACATGGGGATAATAGTTTTAAAAGTGTAAGATGCTGTGCATTTGTGAACACGTTATTCTTTTTATTGCTTTTATTTAAAGGTATTTTCGTAAGACACTGTATCTTTATATGTAGATAAGATGTTGAGGCATAATGAATACTTTCTTTAGGTGGTATATTTGCTTAATGTGCACGTGAAATGTTTCCTGGTTTAGAATATCAATGATTTCTGTAAAGTAGGACTTTGAGGGCTATCTTTTTAATTCAAATACGAATATCAGTTACTCTGTCGGGAAGCAGAGAACGCAGTTTGGGTATCTGTGATCAGTGCTTTTGGCTGAGAGGATACTGGATGTGAAGTGAGATCCTGCGTGGCAGTTGCATGGAAGGCCCGTGGGGAAGGCTTGGGCAGGTAATGGGCACTGACGAGGAATGAGCTTGTCATGAACCAGCCCATCAGGTGCAAGGGCCATAAAATGAGGCCGTGAGGGACATGGTGTTCCTGATGGCAGTAGTAAATCCGCTTCAAATAAAGTGAACTGTTTGCTTAAACTTTCCTGTGTACTGTCAGACCTTTGGCTCTGAGAACCAACTCCATATAGAAATGAGCTCACCCAGAGGCTGTAGGACACAAAGACTCAAAGTACAGATTGTCACATCAAAATTATGTTTAGTAACACAAAGCTCTCCTGAAATATTTGGCATGTTGCTTTCTAGAACTTTCTAGCTTGGACAGAATTGTCCCTTCTTCTATTATTTTTCTTTTAGCAGAACATGTGAAACTAAGTTCTCACCTGATAAAATACATATATATCCAGCTCTCTGACAAATCTACAGGTTTTAATTTTAATTTCATAATAAAATCATACAAGGAAAATTATTTAGCATCCCAAGTAAACATTGACTGCACTTGTTCTCATGGACATTTCATGTTTTATTTTTATTTTTACATGGACATTTTTCTACTTCCTTTTCTCCAGTGAAGATTGTTTCAAATAAAGCTGTCTGATATAGAAAGACATGGTTGCTAGGGAGCCAGAGTCACAACGGCTGATGTTACTAAGGAGGATACAGAGGTGAGTCCCTGATTATAGAAGAGAACCATTTTTCATTCTCCTTGAAAGTGAGTCTTTATATACCGATGACAGGTTCACTAACTCGGTTAGGAATAAGACTTCAGAAAGAAATATGAAATTTTAATATGTTTCCTCGGAGTGATATAAATCTAAATATATTTCTCCCAGATGAATGAATGGGGTTTATGCCCACTTCTAGCTTACTATATGGTGAAAATGCTTTTAGAAAATCCCACAAGCTGCAAATCCTTTGGTTTATAAAACTGGGCAAGCTCTCTTAGATTTTGGGCTCATCACCTAGGTGGGATGATAAATCTCCGCCTAGTATTTCTTTCTTCTTCGCATTAGGTTAAGTATAAGTCAATAAACATTCACTGAGATCTACTATGTGCTAGGCATTTTACTAAGGGCTTTTCATACATTTCTCACTTAATTTTATAATCCTGATGCAAGGCGTTATTGTTTTAATAAACACTAGCAAATATTCTAGTCAGTGGAGAAGGCAGGAGTTGAATCCCATTTAGTACCACTAACTTATATCTATTAAAACATTTTCTAAAGATGAATAGAATAAATCCATAAACACATCAATTTCATATAAACCACACCACCAGTACTTTTTCTGTTAGTTTTACTAATGCTTCTGAAAAATACATAAATGGTAAATTTAGTGAAATACTTTCAGGAGATTATTCTGGCTTTTGAAAACAGAATGTGTTGCTTAGTTTTACCATTACACAGTTTAATTTTAAGGTGTCTTATTGTTTGGGTTCCCTGTAGGATGCTATTAATGCCGACAAATTTAATTAAAACTTACTGAGTAGATATCTTGTATACAATATTGTGCTAGAATAGGTAAGACAGTCATTGTGAAGCTTTCTACACAACGTGGTGGGGATATTGCCAGATGGTAAAAGGAATGCATTTTGAGTAGAGATCTTTTTTTTTAAAGTAATCTCTATGCCCAATGTGGGGCTCAAACAACCCCGAGATCAAGAGTCACATGCTACACTGACTCAGCCAGCCAGGCACCTTCTGAGTAGAAATATTTTTTTAAGGTTTATATATTTATTTGAGAGAAACAGAGCATGATGGGGGAGGGAAAGAGAGAGAGAGAGAAAGAGAGAGAGAGAGAGAGAGACTCTCCAGCAGACTCTCTGCTAAGCATGGAGCCCAGAATGGGGCTTGATCCCAGGACCCTGAGATCATGACCTGAGCAGAAAATCAAGAGTTGGACATTTAACTGATTGAGCCACCCAGGTGCCCAGAGCAGAAATCTCAAATGTCTCTTCAGTATTTGAAATTGGCAAATAGTAAACTTTATCTTCTTCAAATTTAGATAACTTCAGTCACCTGTAACCTGGAACACTTTACTGGAGTTCCAAGGTCAAAGCCAAAGAGTAACTATCCACAACTTCTTCTGAGATTATGGAGTTTTCATCGTTACCAGCATGCACTCACAGAATGTGAATAAGAGCAGATGGAATCGACTAATATCCTTTAAGAAAAGGTTGTTAATGTTGGGGTTCACATGTGAAGAAGACATGAACCATACTGAAGAATATTGGCACCCTATTAACCTGAGAAACCACATCCTGTAGCTCAGAATATCTTTTAGAAAGCAAAAGTGGATTAGAAGAGAGAGAGAATTGTTCCTGGAGAGCGAACGATATGACTTGAGTGAGATTTATTGAGGCAATTATTGTGTCTGGGTTTTCAAAAGTGCTGGAAAATCTTATGATCACCACTAGGCACTTGTAGTCTGGTCAGTGGAGATATAAGAGAAAGATTATATAATGCTTCTGAATATAGATTTATTGGCCATGGGAATTAGGATTGAGTCTTCTCCATGTAGTACTTTTTCCCATGTTAGTTTTTTTTTTTTTTTTTAAGAAAGTTTGATCTCTTCCTCTGAAATACTTGTTTGTGGATTAATGTTAGGGGCAGGACATTTGATTAGGCAGATTGGCTTAAATATAGCAAATGCCACCCAGCTTTAATAGAGGTTGGTTAGAAATGTGGGGTTTTGGGATTAGTACCTTAACGGTTATCTGTGAACCTGACACCGTCAGTGTCTTATCTCAGAGGGTGTGGGCAAACCTTTACATGACTCCAGTTTTAGAGATGGTGGCACTGTGTATTAGACATCAGCCTTTGCAGCAGACCTGAGCCTTGAACACAAACCGGGATAAGAGATTTATGGGAAAGACAAGACTTGTTGCTCAAACCACTGGCTGCTCATAAAACACGATGATTAGACAGGGCTGCATGAGTTTTAGACATAGCAAGAAAGTGTAGGTATTTTTCCACATGCTTGGTGACTTTATCTGAAAGCAAACTTTCTAAGAGAAATCTTATAAATAGTTGCAGTAAGATACAAGTTGTTAAGGGAAATGGCAATATTAAAATCATCTGTAAAGCTGCATTGTTTATAAATGAGCCAGTTTGTTTGGAAGGGTTTGATTCATCTCGTGAGTCAAACAGCTGAAGTATTTGTATAAATTACCTATGCTGATAAGGCCTAGGGGTTATTAATTGTACAATTATATGTTCAATTTACAAAGCATCCAGAAACTGGTAGGAAGCTTTGGACATGGTTTATGTTTATTTTTTAAAGAATTCATTTATTTATTTATTTATTTATTTATTTATTTCTGAGAGAGAGAGAGAGAGAGAGAGTAAGAGAGAGAGTAAGAGAGAGTACAAGCTACGAGGAGAGCAGGGAGCAGGGAGCCTCACACAGGGCTTGATCCCAGGGATCATGAACCAAGTGGAAGGCAGATGCTTAACTGACTGAGCCACTCAGGCACCCTGGTAGGCATGGTTTAATGTGGGCCCCCAAGAGTTTGAAAAGGAAACACTCAATTCTTCCCAAGATATCTACTGAGCCCCTATTTTATGTCAGGCATTTCAAAAGTTACTATGGATCAGATATAGGGAAATACAATCCTAACATTAAAAAAAGAATATTTACTAAACACAACATTGCTATTGAGACAGATTGTGTGAAACAAAATAGTATTGTTTGACCTTGAGTGCCGAATCAGGTATCATTGCCTATTCTGGAAGATATGGGTCCATCATAGCAAAGACCCGAGGGACCTTCATGTTTTTAAGTTATAACTACATGAAATCAAAAAACTGTTTCACAAACATTTAAAGTCCTCTTTATTCTCCAGATACATATAAATAGTTGCTGCTATGTTTTTTTCTTTTTGTTTTTTCTCATTTAACAGGCAGTGGCTACAATTGATTCAGCGCTACTTTACCAGAATAAGTAAAGGTCTATTTGCCTTGCGTGATATTAAATTAAATCTGTCTGAGAGATAAACAACTTAAATTTTAATGCTTCACATTCAAGAGTGCATCTGTGCTAATATTTAAATAATACAATTCATCTATCTTTCAGACTCTGATTTAATGTTTTGGTCTTCTTTGGTTTTAGGCTTTTGTAGAAAGTTCTAAATTTATTTAATCCCCTATTTTTCCAGAAAAGGTGAGGGTATTGCTCTAAACCTTGCTTGACTAAAAAGAAAAAAAAATGCAAATCTTACTTCAGATTCATCACTGAGTTATTTATTTTACCAGTTTACATCAGAGCTTAGTCATAAAAGCAAATGATATAAAGCAGTGTTACCCGTAATATTCTTTTACTGTATCTGATAGAAATATAGAATGACCACATTATCAAATCTATGCCTATAAAGAAATTTGTTTTATGTTTTTCCTCACCAATTTGAATTACTCTATTCCCCAAATCACTGAAGGCAAAGCAATCTTTCGAGGATTTCTATATGAATATAGGTATTTCTTTTTCACTTTTCATCTGTAAGACGAACCAGTGGAGTGTAAATACACTTTCAACTTTTTTCCTCCTTTATATAGGTATATATTTGTAGCTGAACTACCTCCTTTATGGAGAGAGTTTGTAATATACACACACTCACTTTGTCTCATGAAGTAAGACAGCATAAGAAAAAATTTCAGGACCCTAACACTATTCCTTCCATTAACTTGGATAGGGTGCTAAACCTTGAAGGACTTCAGTTTCCTTATTTGCAAAATGCAGTCAATCATATCTACCTTTTTTGGGTGTTATGAAAATTAAATTAAGATGCAAAACAAATACATTTTAATAAATTGTGGGCAATAAAAAAGTGTCAGCCCTTTTCTCCTTATCGCTAATTGTTGAATATATTAGCGGGACAAAGCAAGCCATTCTTTACTTTTTCTTACCCTTAAGATCCAGGAGAAATGGCAAGACTTTATTTTACTTTTCATATTGTATAAGTTTGTCATTCAGAAGACACAAAGTTCAGTACGAGGAGATAATCATGGTATGGTTTCATGCGTTTTCTTAGAAGTAACTAAAATATACTCATTTGAAATTTTATTAACCATAGAAACTATTCTATAGTTTGGCAAATTATTTAAATAAATTGAGTTGGCTTGAAATTTTGTGTTGTATTGGAAAGCTGTGTAGAGCTGAAACACATCTTTTTTACCTTGCAAATATTTAGTTTACAATTATGTCTGAAGGACTTCTGAATGAGTTTTAACACAATATAACTCCCAGATGAAGCAGTTCACATCTAACCTTTTAAAAATTATGTCTTAGGCATTTGTGTTGGATAGTCTCTGTGATGGCCACCACCAGGTTCCTCCTCCTCTGCACCTGAGCATTGTGCCTCCTATCAAGGGATGGAATCTAATTTCCATTTCCTTGAATCTGGGCTAGCCTGAGTAGTGTGAGCAATAAAATGGAGCAGGAGTGATGCTCTGTAGCATCAAGCAACCAAGACTAGGTTATAAGAGGTTTCGTATCTTCTTTGTTGATCTTTTAGGATGTTTCCTCTCAGAATCAATTTGCCTTATTGTGAGAACTCCCAGGCATATGGAGAAGCCATGTATAGGTGCTCTGGTTCACAGTTCCAGCTGAGCTCCAGTTGGTGGCCATTATCCACAGTCAGCCATGAGAATGAGCCACCTTGGATGTCCAGCCCAGTTAAGGCCTCAAATGACTACTTAAGATGCCCTGAGCTTGTATGAGTCAACCCACAGAGCCATGAGGGAAAATGAGAAACTATTGTTTTAAGCCACTAAGTTCTGTGTAGTTTATTATGTAACAGAATATGGATAACAGGAATGGCATTTATAAGCAAACTACATGTCCACATAAGTATGTGGTATTTGTTGTGTTAAACCTCAAAGTATTAATAAGCACTTTGTGTCCTTAATAGGCCCAAATCCTGTTTTTTATTTCATTGTGATCAGATTTTAAAAAAATATAGTGGATGTATGGTGTTAGCTTTGAGAAGGAGAATTAAAATATAGAATTTTGGAACTCGGAGCTTCATATGCATCCATCCATTCATTTAAATATTGATTATGTACATATGCAAAGCAATGTGCCAGGTGCTGTGGGGGATAAAGGGATGAGTCAGAAAGCTGTACCAATATTAGCATTTTGGAAGACCCTCCCTCTTCCCTCAGAAGACAATAAAACACAGTGTTCATGTTCCCTGCTGGGTTTTCATTTGGTGTTCTCTTCAGTTTTCTTTCTTCCATTCTTTTGATCTTTTTAAACATTTTTTTTCAGGTTGTTTTTCTTTTAGTGCTTGGGAAATGTAAAAAAGAAAAAAAAAACTAGTGTGAAGGAAAAACAGTCACATGCATAATGACCTAATAATTAAAAAAAAAATCACACAAACTAGTAATGCTAGTAAGCAATCTAAAATTTTGGTGAAGATTTTTATTCTTTTGCCAGTTTATTTTTTTGACACCATAATATTGTTGTCTTTCAGTGAGATTTATGTTCATGATCTGATATAAAAGACAAGATAGATAATACAATTTTTCTATAGCCCAGATGCTTCAAGTGCAATAAATCAACTACTAATTACTTTCAAATACTGTGACTTTCTTAAGAACATAAACTTTGAAGGGAGAGAAGCTGGACCATATTTATGATTGACATTTACTATTTTTTTTGCCGTAGATGATTTTCAAAATACTCTTAGCCCAAGTTTTATTATCTATGAAGTGAATATAAAAATGATACCAATACCCAAAGACTATTATGAGTACTGGTTGCAAGTATGCGTATAAAAAACTTGCAAGGGCTCTAGAGCATCATAAGAGAATTGACATTTTTCAGATATCATGGTCGTGGGGGATTACATTTTTGAGAGTCTTAAACAATATTGGTGCTGAGGGTTTAATGCAATGTTATTTAGATTCCATAGTCAGTGGGGCAATTAAAAAATGACCTGGACCTATTTACTTTTTACAAGTGGTTTTAAAATTTAAAAAAATCATTTAAAAGGCAGTGCAAGCTTTCGTTAAATGAAATCCCATAAAAATGGGCCATTTGTCTGGTTGGAATGGGAGTAAGGATGTATCTCACTTTCTGCAGTGGTCCTTTAGGAAAGTGGGTCCACTTTCCTAAGTGGTCTTAGGATGGAAACCTAATGGCTTATGAAAGTCCAGGTTGAAAATGATGGCATTAGGGTGCCTGGGTGGCTTAGTTGGTTAAATGTCTGGCTCTTGGATTCAGCTCAGATCCTGGTCTCATGGTTCCTGGGATGGAGTTCTGCATGGAGTTCTTCAGTGGGAGTTTGCTGGGATATTCTCTCCCTCTGCCCCTCCCCCGACACGCCGCTCAAATAAATAAATAAATAAATCTTTAAAAAAATGATGGTACTAGGCTATTATTTCTATGTTTGTGGCTCTATTTCTTTCTAGTTCTGTTGGCCATGTGTTGGAAACCTTTGAAACTACATATTACCCTAAATGTCCTTCTTGCCTCCCTACCAGAGTAGAGTTCCTGCTCCTTACTCTGCTTGCAGAATCCTAACCTGTGCTTTTGCCTTTTAGAGATCAATTTCATTGTTCCAGCGTGGAGGTGAAAGTAGGTAAGGGAAATATGTTTTAACGGGAAAAAACTTGAAATTCATTAAACTTACTATTGGAAACATTTAATCCCAATTACAAATGAAATCAAACATGTTTCACCTGAATTGCTAAAGCAGCTTGAGCTACATTTTCATTCTATAGTTTAAATTTTATAATTTGGGATTTCTCCAAATACATTCTAGGGAAGTTGGTAAAGATACTACCAGCTGGTGAGCACAGATGTTATTTCATTAACATATTTAGCCAAACCTTGATGAATCCTAATATATATTTCCTTAAATCAAGACATTTCTTTCCTTGAGTTCCTTTTCTCAAAGACTTCCAAAAATTTCCAGGGATGTCAACACATATTCATGAGATTTGTCTGGTTGTATGTCTTACTTCAGTGAGTTCACTCCAAACTCCACAGACCTTAGACCTGCTCTCTAATTCTGTGCACCTCAAGGCTTTGCCACTGCTGTCATTCATGAAGTTGGGTGTGTTGTACATCTGGCAAAGGGGGTCTTGGAGCTTGCTCTTTCACTTAAAAAGCATGAATGAGAGCATCCCTTTTGACTCCTAACTCTGGGAAACGAACAAGGGGTGGTAGAAAGGGAGGTGGGCGGGGGGTGGGGGTGACTGGGTGACAGGCACTGAGGGGGGGCACTTGATGGGATGAGCACTGGGTATTATTCTATATGTTGGCAAATTGAACACCAATAAAAAATAAATTAAAAAAAGAGAACATCTCTTGCTCTTTGTTAGAGGAAAGAGCTAAAAGTCTCCTGGAAAAAGTAAGTCCTAGAGTAGTTGGTGACAGCTCTTTCAATGAAACAAAAATAAAACTTTAAGAATAAAATACGCTTATTTTAAAATTTGAAGTAGTATAAATGCATATAGGTAAATAGAGGAGTCCTCTATTTTTGTCCATTTTGTTCAAATTTTCTATATATTTCTCTTTTTTTGTTTGTTTCTCTATCATATACATATACTTATACTTTTATACTTATACATATATATGTACTTTTAAACCAGAGCTTTTAGGAGAAAGGAGAAAGACAAAGAGGCAGATGCAATATTTAGGAAAATAATAGATAAAAATGTACCAACTTTGCTCTGATTAGTATTTTTGAAACATTTTTGCCCATGCTTTCATTTTTAACTTTTCTGTTTTATATGTCTTATAGTTAATGTGCAAATTATAATTAAAAAATCTAGCCTAAAATTTTTTGCCCTTTAACTGGAACCTATGGTACATTCAGATTTAATGTAATTACTAACATTTCAAATTGTCATGTCTTTTTCCTTGTTTCTTGCCTTTTTAGGGTTGATTATTTTTTATTATTCCAGTATTCCCTTCTACTACTTTGGAAATTGTATATTATATTTTTTCTTTTAGTGGTTTCCCTAGAAATTATAATGTGAATATTTAACACATCATATAATGTCATATAATACCTTTACCTTTTATTTCGTTAGATATTTTAATTCTATTACACAATATATTATTACTAATTTTTATTTAATGTTGTCAAAATTCATTTAGATTTAATCAAATACTAATTTCTTTGCGCTATATTCTTTCTTGTATCTCAAACTTTCCATTTGGGATCACTTTCCTTATAATTGAAGAATATCCCTTAGGATTTTATTAATGAAAATCTCTTAGTGGAAAACTTTCTCAATTTTTGCTTATAAGAAAAATGTTATTATTTTCCCTTTTAAAAATTATATTTTCCCCGGATATAGAAATCTAGTATGACAGTCACTTCTGTCATTCTACTATCTTTTGGTTTCATCGAAGCTGTTGAAAAGTCAGATGTCAGTCTGTTGTTCCATTAAGAGAAATCTGTTCTCTGGCTTCTTTTAACATCATCTCTTTGTCTTTGGTGGTGTACTGCTTTACTGTAATGTGACATTTCTTCTGTGGGAGATGTATTTTTTTAAAATATTTTATTTATTTATTCATGAGAAACACATAAGCAGAGACATATGCGGAGGGAGAAAGCAGGCTCCCTGTGGGGAGCCCTTATGCAGGACTCAATTTCTGGACTCTGGGATCACGCCCTGAGCCAAAGGCAGGTGCTCAACCACTGAGCCACCCAGGCGTCCCCTATGGGGGATGTATTAAGCTTCTGCAATCTAGGGATTGATGTTTCTTATCATTTCTAGAATATTTTCTGCCACTGGCTTTCCAAATATTTTTCTTGCCTTATTCTCTGTCTCTTCTCCATCTAGGCTTTGATAAAAATATGTGAGGTGTGTTAACTCTATTCTCAATCTTTTCACCCCATTTCTTTATTTCTTTTTATTGCAGTGTAGGTAGTCTTTTCTGATCAATCTTTCAGTTAGTTTTCTTTTCAGCTGTTTTTGATCTGCTCACAGTCACATCATTGAGTTCTTAAATTTGAATTTATTTGTTTATTTATTTCTAGAGTATCTCTTTTATTTCTCATATCTACTGGATCACTTTTTATGGTGTCCACAGATATGTTATATGTTAATTCTTCTCTGTAATAGGCATCTTAAAATTTAGAACTCATGAATCAAATATCTGAAATCTCTGTTTTGGCTTTTGTTATTGTTTTTGTTGTTCTAATAATACCTTCATTTGATGTGTACATTGTAAATATTAACTCTTAGTTGCTTATTTTCTTTGAGGTATTATTTGTGGGAATTGTTGAGTCTCTGGATGAAGATAAATTCCGCTAAAAATCTGGAGAGTATTTTTATTTGTTTCTGCTGTGTACTTAAGGGAACTATGTCTGGGACCATCTTAAACTAAAGTTATAGTCTGAGGTCTTTTGGACCACACAAGTGATATGAATATGAGCTACGAATATATTTTTTAAATATTTTCTTTATTTATTCATGAGAGACAGAGAGAGGCAGAGACACAGGCGGAGGGAGAAGCAGTCTCCCCAGAGGGAGCCTGATGCAGGATTCAATCTCAGGACCCTGGGATCATAACCTGAGCCAAAGGCAGACATTCAACCTCTGAGCCACCCAGGTCTTGGAGCTATAAATCTATAGAAAGGCTGTATTACAACTTTTCAGTGAAGATTTATCCTTTTTGCTTTCTTTAATACCAAAGTATACTTCCTTGTAGCCTCCTGGAGGTGGAGAAAGGGGGATGGGCTCACTTCTGATTCATTCTCATTAAACTTGTGGCCACCTGGAGTCCCACATTATTGGTTGGGAAGTGTCTCTTGTCAGTTTCGTAACTTGGGTTAACCTGGTCCTTATTTATTTTAAAATTTTACTTGAGAGACAGAGACAGAGACAGAGACAGAGACAGAGAGGAAGGGTCGGAGGGAGAAGCAGACTCCTTGCAGAGCAGGGAGTCCAACTCAAGACTGTAGGATCATGACCTGAGCTGAAGGCAGACGCTTAATGGACTGAGCCACCCAGGCACACATCCTGATACTTTACTTTTAATCCCCATTTTTCCATGAAAATGATATTCAAGTTTGTAGATTTAGAAAATGCCCTCATGTAAAAAGCTACATTAATCCTCTCCTTACTATTTGAATTCATTTTTTTTCAGTATGTTTTTGATTGGCAATAAGTTACTATTTTGTCACATCACAGCTGCTTTTAATATGACATTTTTATGTTTAATTTTGTACTTTTAGTTGTTTTCAGAAAGATAACCAGTCCCTCTAAATTCCTAGCCACCATAATATCTAAAGCAGAAAAGCCCATTTTTGCCTATACCATTAGCATATTACTTAATCTTAAAAATTCTTTTTTTTTAAATTTTTATTTATTTATGATAGTCACAGAGAGAGAGAGAGAGGCAGAGACACAGGCAGAGGGAGAAGCAGGCTCCATGCACTGGGAGCCCGACGTGGGATTCGATCCCGGGTCTCCAGGATCGCGCCCTGGGCCAAAGGCAGGCGCCAAACCGCTGTGCCACCCAGGGATCCCCATATTACTTAATCTTATGGAGACCTGTTACATGTCTTTGTTATGAATAATTATTAGGTAATTATGGGGAACGAACGTGCAAGCTATAGTGATGGCTCTGGAGTTGGAAAACGCGTTACACAAGCTCCTGCAAGACCTGCAGAACTTGGCTTCTCAGAAGAATGAAACTGATTGTGTTTTGTATTGTAGCTCTTAGAATTCCTGAAAAGGTTCGTGGGTAAACAGAAGAGGAACATAAAATATCTGGAATACCAGCATAGCTATCAGAAGGAATTAGAAAGGCTGACTTTGAAGGAAGGCATCTCGGAACAGTTTGGTGAAGCATCAGACAGACAGGCTTAACATCATCTGAAGGCAACACAGCAAGTCTTCCATCGTAGTAGTTCCCAAAAGCAGCTACTTAAAAATCTGGATCTCTATTTGACAGAAGACTGCTTTACTTTTAATAGTATCCCAATCTTCATTGTTGTACATGGAAATAAATTGGTTTTGCATTACAAAAAAAAAAAAAATAGTTACATCAAAGTTGTAACAGACATGGTTCCTAAACAGCATCATATTACTGGTGCCCAGAATATAGTGGCTGGTTGAAAGACTAGGGTTCAATTTCTCCATTCAGAGAATATTCTGTTTTTTATCTATCAGTATAGCACCACTGACCCACCGGCGGTAAGTCATGCTGTTTAGGTTGTTTTCTCCATCAGCACTGATTAATTTGTACTGATCTATCTTTTCTCTTTGGGCAGAGCCATTCATTACCAGGGCCTTGCATTTTTAAGAGAGAGGAGATCAGGAAATGCAAGAGCAGACTACTTGGGTATGTGAAATGGTAGTAGCAGGAGTGGTTAGTTTTCTCCTAATCATCTGGTCTCCTTTTCTCCTATTACAATAGGATTTTCAACTAGATACATGCCTTCCTAGAACAATAAAGTAAACTGGCCAGTTGCCTTCATAATGAGGTATGAAATATAACTATATTCAATGGGATCTAAGTGGAAATGGCCTTTGACAGCTTCCAGGACCCTTCAATATGAGACAAATGGCATGTACCTATTGAGCGCACTTAACTCCTTCCGCTAACTTGTTGCTTAGAGTATATGTAATGGCTGCAATTCCACCTCGGACCATGATGGCACAGTGGAAAGTTAGAAAGAGTCGGAGTCCCTGAAGACATTTTGGAGTAGGGCTGTATACTGTGTCTCTGTAATGTTTAGCTCTGAACTCTTGAGAGACAAACTTCTGACTTAAGCCATTGTTATTTTATGTTTCTGTTATTCACATCTGAACATTATTCTAACTAATCTAATGAGTAAAGAGTTAATTTCAGAAATTACACAGCCAGGGGTTTTATTTAAAAATATCTGGGATCTAAGACATAACATTTAACCACATCTGATTAATGATTTTTGTCACTCCTTACATGGAATTTGATGGTAAATAACATTAACTAACTAATATCTGTTTTATGTGCTTAAATGCAGAGTAAACATTACAATTTCCAGTATACATTTTGTTTTGAGTTCCATTATTCTACAATTTATTTTGTTATCTTTTAAAAATCTCCAGGTTAAATACCTTCCCTGTATATTGTTGATAATTATATGAATTGGATAAAACCCCATAGAAAATGTTGTCAAGGTTGTGCTTCATGTCATAATGTACTGGGCGGCCCTGGAAGCATGAGACATTTTTGTAAACGTAACATGACTGGGTGTTTGTGCTTTACATTGATGTATATAAACTTCCCCACTGAAAACAAAATACATTGATGAGAGCAATTTCTACGACATTGATTTTTTTTTGTTGTTGTTGCACCACTGAAGTAATAATATGATTCTCATTTCTGCAACTGATTAATTTTATGGAAATAAGAAAGGAAATGTAAAAGTTTACCAAATCTTTCAGGAACAGATAATTACTATGTAAGATATGCATTTCATGGCTTAGGCTTGGTTAGCTTTTGAACTAATTCTGTAAAATAGCAAAAATACTGCTATTTATTCCAGAAAAAGATCGAGCAAAAATGATAACTAAAGAAGTTTCATCTATGGGTATAGATGCAAAAGTCTCAAATAAAATAACAGCAAATTGAAACAGCAGTGTATAAATCACCATACATCCTGACCAAATACATTTGCAAGAATGCGTCAACATTAGGAAAGATACTAGCGTGACTCATTTTACCAATAAATTAAGAGTAGAGGGAAAGATCCCTCAATAGATACTGAAAAATTCCTTTTTTTAAATCAGAGATTCCAATAAAATCTCTTAGAAAGATAGAAATAAAGAGAAAATCCCTTAACTAAACATAATGTATTTATGGAAGACCTTAAGGATAGATCTTACTTAAAGGAAAAAATATTAGAAATGTTCATGGTATAGACAAGCACAAGACAAAAATTTCCACTACAACTGGTAGTACCCCATTTTGGATGAAAAATCCTGTCAATGTAATAAAATAAAAAAATTATATATATACCATATATAAATTGTATAAGGTTTATCTTTTATAATATTATTTATATTATATAATATATAATACAATTTATACATGATTATATAAATAATATACAAATATCTCTCTATATTTTATATATAAAGTACCACTTATGCAAAAAGACATGAATAGACTAATGGGACTCTAATAAAGTCTTGAAATAGATTCATGTATATATAAGAATTTAATATATAATAAAGGCGCCATTCTCATTTGCTTGAGGAATACCATCCTAAAAGAGGCAGAAAATCTAGAATATAAGAAGGAAGAAAAATCAAGATATTTGATTATTATAAACCAATAAAACAAAAATAAGAAAACCCCAAGTATGTTTAGAAGATAAATTTAAAAAGCTAGCAGTAGGTTTACTTAGGATTCTCGAACAAAGCCCTATCTTTGTGGCAGAGAACAATTCCTTATTTGGAAAAATAGTGTGATGCTGGTCACAAATAAAAATTTAGTCCTTATCATGGAACACAAGTGCCTGTGAAAAAAAGCTGATCATCATGAGCTATTATCAGACCTACCAAGTCACAAGGCCAGGTGGGTATCAGAGCAGTACATTACATAATGGAAGGGATACATTCAGGATTGGACTGAAGTCAGTCTAGAACACCTGAGTAAATTACATAAAGATGGCCTAGGCTCATCTGTCTTCTCTGTAGGACCTTTCCTACAATCCACATCTATGGCATCACTGGGGACTCCTGACAGAGAGAAAAAGAACTTCGGCCTGGTTCACAAAAAAGTTTCCTAGAGTATGTTGGTGCAAGCCACAAGGAACTGCAAGAGTTAAGCGCAATACATTTGATTATCCATTCCATGTTGATAAAGAAGTGGCCTGAGGAAAGGATATATACCAACTCTTGAGCAGCGGGAAATAATATGATCAAATAGTCAGTACTTAGAGGGAACATGCAAAGACAAAGGATGTCTAGCAGAAATGTATATACACAGACTAAGGAGAGCAGACATGATACATGCGGATCTTTCATTACATATCAATACCTACCAGAGAATAGCAATCTCATACGAAGCTCTTAACAACCAAGCAGGCAATGAATTTCAGTTAGTTTCTTACTGAGTCATCCCACTGCTTATACGATGGGGCTATGAAGACATGGTGGCAAGGATGGAAAGTAAGCATGGATCAAAAAGCATATATGTTCCTTTTCACTAAGGCTGACATTATTCCCACAATCTTAGTCTTTGCTGGATTAGAGATCCTAGCTCCCAGAATGGGAACTCTTCTGTCATAGATCCTAATTAAGGGGGCGGGGAGGGCAACAACTATCACCTTGCCACTTTGGGTTCCCTATACCAGTGAACAAAACCAAAATAAAACAAAAACAAACACACAGTCGACTAGAGGGACGCCTGGATGGCTCAGCGGTTTAACACCTGCCTTCGGCCCAGGGCGTGATCCTGGAGTCCCAAGATCAAGTCCCATATCGGGATCCCTATGCGGAGCCTGCTTCTCCCTCTGTCTGTGTCTCTGCCTCTCTCTCTCCTCTCTCTCTCTGTGTCTCTCATGAATAAATAAATAAAATCTTAAAAAAAGAATAGAGTAAAAAGATGTATATATGTATAAAAATTATCCTTTTAACAAAAATATGTATATGTGTGTGTGTAACAAAGAATATACAAAAGCCATCTACAAGTCAATAAGAAATGAATTATCCAATAAGGAGAAGGGAAAAGCATATGAAATACAAATAAATGCATAAAGTTTTGAAATGATACTAAGTCTGCTGTGAAAGTCAGGGAAATAAAATGAAGGCAATTGTGATTGTGAGATAGATAATTTAGAAAAAAAGCAAAAAGACTGATGATTGATAATATCCCGTTTTGGTGAATTTGTGGGGAAATGGTAACTCTTTGTGAGAAAAGAAATTTGTTAAGCTTCTTTGGTGGGCCCTTGGAAATCTTTATCAAATTTTTAAAATGAGCTTAACACTTGAGCCAAATTTCAACTTCTATGTATAGGGGTATTGAGATGTTCACTGAAGCAGACTTTGTAATCAAGAATAATTGAGATAAGCCTAAATATAATCAATAATTAAATGGTTAAATACCACCTATATATAAATATTCTGCCACAGTTTTAAAAAGTAGGAAATACCCATAAGACATGTTTGACATATTTTGAGTAAAAAAAGATTTTTTAAAGATAATGTGCACGGTGTGATTTTATTTATAAATTAAAAAATATATATTTGTTATTCACCTATGTATTTTGTGTATAAATGCACACACTAAGCATGGAAAAAATTTACATTGATGTCCTTTCAGGAAGAGTCTATTGGAGAGACATTGGGAAGATGCAGAAGGAAACATGCTTTGTAACCTACATACTTCTGTATTACTTGAGAGTATTTAAAAATTATAGTGTATTTAAAAATTATAGCCTATGCAATTTTAAAATGGTTACGAAGACCCAAGATTCTTTATTTCTAGTTCAGAGCTATTCCTGCCCAAATGTTGTTGTCTCTATTCTTGTATTGTGAATAAGTCATACAGCACTCAACTTATCCATTTTGAAGGAAAGCCTAACTGATCATTAGGAATTAAGTATATATGTGACATAATTTTTCAGGATAAAAGCAATATAAAATGATAGCTATTGCTACAATAAGTGTATATTTATATTATGTGTACAGTGGTTTCACTCATTATAGATATACAGGTTCTCACAAAGCCATTTCTTTAGGTGTGAATACAATTCTCTCAGATGGTGAGGTTAGAGAATAGGAGTGTGAATTTCTATTTCATTTGAGGTAATATTAAAGAGCTTGAAAATTAGAGGAGAAAAAACAGGTAAAGATGAATGCAGGAGCCTTTTCTAGAATGTTTCATATTCCGCTAGCTCTAAAGATCCTCTTTAAGGGACAAATGCTCTTCACTTATTATGTTTTGATCAGGTTATGTTTTCATCAGGTTAGGAATAAGAAACTTCAATAATCCCTTCTCAAGGAATCTGCAATTTACTTGTAGCCATTGAAATTACTCTTATGCTTTTACTACTTGGTGGAAGCAAATGTTTGTCATGTGAATAGGAATGCTGGCTTTCATTTTTGAACACCGTTAATGTCCCAGAAAGTCAAGGTTTTCATCTGAGAGAAATTGCAAACTTAAATTGGGGAATAACAATGCCCTGTAAAACTGTGTCTAATTTACATTGAAAGAGAGGTAAAGGAATTTTAATATGATATCTCTTGAAGGAAAATGTTTTAGGTGACATGATATTACAGAAAGGCAAAACATTTCTTCTTTCATGTTTGAAGAAAACAAACTGATGAAACATGTGTACCAATTACATTTTTACTAGTCACTGCTGAAAGATTGAACTTCATATTGATTCTATTTATGAAACCTGGCCTGATATCCTCTTTTGTGACCCAATAAAGAGCTCTTCCAGTGTGCAGTGGGTCTAACAATGTGTTGGGGGCACAGGTGAGTATACGGAATGAAGACAATGACCAGAGGGAAAAGTCTACTGACTCAAGAAGACCTAAATTTTTTGTCTTTTTGTTTTAATTTTATTTATTTATGAAAGTGGGAGAAAGAGAGAGAGAGAGAGAAGCAGAGACATAGGCAGAAGGAGGAGCAGGCTCCATACAGGGAGCCTGATGGGACTCAATCCCAGATCCTGGGATCATGCCCTGGGCCAAAGGTAGACACTCAACAGCTGAGCCACCCATGTGTCCCAGGAAGACCTAAATTTTCAACTGGCTATGGAAATTACAGCATCTGTGGAAATTAGAGCCAGAAAGGCAGCACTGAATTTTACTGCAAAAGCCTTAAAAAGAAGGGCGTTCAACCAAGGAAGGGCCTCAATGAAATGGAGGCAATTGAAAGCTTAGCAAGCAGAAATGCATGTCTGGGTAATTCTCCTAGTACAGGATTTCAAGGGAGTAGTGTGTGAAAGAATGAAACAGGACTCAGATAAAGAAACTGAGAATAAGGGAGGTCAAACATTTAGCTCTTGTTTCATTTCTGATATATCAAGGGCAACTGACTCTCAGTCTATAGCTCTTCTACTACATTTTCCCCCTTTTTTTTCCCCTTAAAGAGAAAGCCTTTTCTCAGAAGCAACACGAAGCAGGTCAATGAGGGAATCTCTACGGACAGAACATGAAGGGGGTGAACATGGTAATTAAATATGTTGACTATCACAAGAGTGATCAAAGTAAATTTGGGGATAGAAAGTGGTTAGCAAGCTTTTTTTTTTCCTGGAACTGAGTGAGTTAGAACTTTAAAAGTCAAATCAGCCAATATCAGAATAAAGTGGGAATATTAAATAGAGATGAAAATATTTATGATGCAGATTCTATATTTGCAAAAAACAATTTTTCTTATTGAGAATGATGGCTGTTTAAAGAATTATCCGTGCTTCTGTACAGATAGTTTAACCATTAGGGAGCATTTAAAATACTTCTGGCCTGTGTTAAATGTACTGTTTAGATTCAGATTATATTTGGCATCTTTTTTTTTTTTTACAATCTTTGTTAAAAACACTTCTACTTTCAGTCTAGTAAACTTTAGTAGAACAGTACAATGCCCCCTAATCAGAATTCTTTAGATAACCTTTTATTCTGTACATAAAATTCATACATAGTATTAATGTAAAGTACAGGAAAAGATAAGCATGGACAGGATGATGAAGAATGGTATCTCTCATTCCTATCTCTTGGAGAGAGTCATTTTTAAAGTTTTGACATATTGCTTTCAAATTACTATTTTGAAGGTATGGAGATCTATGTGTCAATGCCTGTATACCTTTACTTGTTTTTCGATTTGTCATCTATCCATCTATCTCTTCCTCAATACACATACACATGTGTACACACACACACATATACACAAACCCCATTTTGTTAAAAAACTAAAATAATGCAAAGAGTATTTTTGCTAGACCGTGTATTTATGTAGTTTTAATTATCATAATGTATTTCTGTTTGGAAAATAAGATTCACTTTCAGATATTACTAAAAGGCTAGTAATATCTAAATCAAAACTTTAAGTTTCTGGGGCACCTTGGTGGCTCAGTCTGTTAAGCAGTTGACTCTTGGTTTCAGCTCAGGTCATTATCTCAGGGTTTTGAGATTGAGCCCCAAAGTGGGCTCTACATGCCGCGCTGAGTCTGCATGAGATTTTTTTCCCTTTCCTCCCCCACTTCCTCCCGTTTACACATGTGCACTGTCTCTCAAATAAACAAATAATATCTTTAAAAAAACAATTATAATTTCTCATCTAAATCAAAGTTTCTCCCTTCTACTCAGCATTATTTCTGACCCATTGTGGCTGAAGGACCTGCAATGAAGATAGTGAGCACGATATTATCAATCCTCACCCTGCTGTTGGACTCTAGTGTTCAAACAAGGAAAGGAAAATTAGAGGAAAAGAAAAATCTTAGATGACGAGTACTACTTTAGTTCTCTATTGAATAATACTCTTTGTTAGCCAAGTCCTCTGTTTTGGAAAGTGTCCAAATATTTACACAAAATTTCTAGTTCTTTAGGGTCAGTTTGCAGGTGCAAATGCACATACACACACTCAGAGTTCTGTGCTATGCTGCTCCCTCATATAGACATTTCTCTGACTCCTTAACATGCTTTTCAAGTGTCTCCTAGTTTTCCTTTTGGGTCAATTCCATCGTACCACTTAGCTCTCAGGAATGTTAGGCATCCTCACCTTGCTACAGGGTTGAAGCACAAGTTGCTCCTTATGACTATCTTTTGTCCTTATTTTGCTAACTCAAATGAATCCATCTTGTTGCCTGCTTTTAGATTGAGAAGCAATTTCCAGGGTCCTGAAATTCCAAGAGACACACATCAGGCTTTATCAAAATTTTCACAGTCTTTTGCAGCAACAGGGTTACAGCTAATGGATGGTGCCAGTCTTTCTTTCTTGTAGATACCCTACCCCTCCATGGATGTTTCTTTTTAGAACATTTGAGGCAGGGCTTGAAGGGAAGAGAAAATACTGCTGCACTCTCTGTAAGTTTGACTACTCTTCTCTCTTAAGGGTGCTCTTGAATCCATTTTTGAACTTTAGACTTCACTTAAGTAGGTTAGAGGTGGTGGTAAGGGTTGAGAGTTGCCAGACCAGTTCTTTTTTTTTCCACTGAATCCTCCATGGATGTGTCTAGCATCTCTCTTTAGAATGTACAGCTATTTATAACTCATTGTTCTCAGTTTTGGGGCTTCAGCCAAAATTCTAAGACAACAGGAAGAGTCCTATTCAAATTCATGTTTTAAATATATATATATATATATATATATATATATATATATATATATACACACACACACACAGATACAGAGTTGATTTCATATTTCCTATGTTGTGCTTTTTAACCTTTTTTTAAATTGACAATTATATCATGTGTATTTATCATGTCATTACATTTCTTTGGAAATGAAATACTAATAATTAATATCATTGCATCTTATGAAATGTCATGATTTATTTCCCTTTTTAATTGTTTAAAACGTTAGTATTTTTTCTATTTGATTGTAACAATAATGTATACTCATTAAAGAATTTTGGAAATACAGAGAAGTACCAGGAAGATGACATTATCATTTGCAATCCCACAAATAACTACCTACTTTTTGGTATGTTTCCTGCTAGGTTTTCTCCAACTGAATAGCTATCAGTAGGTATATGGATATAGAGATAGTTATGTCAATGTATATGTGCATATATGCATATATGCATATGCAAACATATTTAATCTTATTAATACTTTGTATTACCATACATCTGTATTTATTTATTTATTTATTTATTTATTTATTTATTTATTTATTTTAAAGATTTTATTTATTTATTCATGAGAAACACAGGAGAGAGAGAGAGAGAGGCAGAGACACAGGCAGAGGGAAAAGCAGGCTCCATGCCGGGAGGACATGGGAGCCCTACATGGGACTCGATCCCGGGTCCCCCGGGTCACACCCCGGGCTGAAGGTGGCGCTAAACTGCTGAGCCACCCGGGCTGTGCATACATCTGTATTTAAAAATGAATGGGATCCCTACTGTATATCATTTTGTATCCTATTTTCACTTTCTATTATATTTTGATCTTTCTTCATATCGGAAGAAGTGTTTTAAAAACCTGTTTTTTATTACTAGCAACATGTTAACTGTAGAAAAGTTAGAAGAGACAGATTAGCAAAAAGAAAGTCAAAATAATATTAACTTTTTGGTATTTATCCAGTCTGAGCCTACCAAACAGCCTTTAGATAGAAATGAAGTCATAATAATATGAATATGCAAATCTCACTAGCTATAGAACACATCAGTCTTCTGCTGCAAAGTTCTGTCTTTTATGCCCACCCTCTCCAGTTATTTATGGGCATTCCTCACATTAGAATGCTAATTGTTTCACTTCTGCTGCTCACTCATCTACTGGTAGCAGCTGTATTGGGACAGGAGGACCCGAGAGGCCATAGCCCTCTAGAGAACCTGGTGGGTAGATGCAGTGAAAGCTGCCATGCTCTAGTACCTAGAACCACTACTTTTTGTCCTCTGGGAGCCAGCTCAGTATGCTTTACTGAGCTCCTTTTCTTCCTTAGTATTCTTTCTAGGGACCCTATAGTTCCTGCCTGAAATCTGTCCTTCCTACCATCCTCTCTCCATCTCCCATAGTCTGAGAGTTATGGCTGTCTATGTGTGCAACTCAATTGTAGACACAGTTAAAAAAAAATACCCCTTCCGTGCAGGGTGTTTGAGCCTTGTTGTAATTCATTAGACGTTGTCAAGCAGGAAGTTAGCACTGGAAGTCCTTGTGTGCACACACACACACACATACATACACACATAATTATGGACTGATTTTTAGAATATACGTGATATTATATGATATTTTACACTGTGTAATTTTCTGGGTGTATTTATTATGAAACATTTTATGTATTTAAGTATTTACATCTGTACATGCATGTGTACATGGTGGTTTTAGAGAAGTATCTATAGATTCTTTGACTCTCCTCCACTAAGAAGCAGCTTAAGTAACCTTCCTTTGAATGTGAGCTGGACTTGGTGACTTGCTTCTAGTGGTAAAACATCACTTTTAATGTTAGATTGTAAAAGACTAAGGTATTGGACTAAGACTATTACCAAAATAATAGACCTAAAATTACTTCAAAATCAAAAGTAGACAAAAAAAAAAAAAAACCTTGAAAACCCCCAAAAAGAGGATATGAGGAAATGGAAAAATAGCATACTATATAGCTCTTTGGAGTCTAAACAGCTGCAGAAAACATCCAAATAATATTTTAGAAATGGTCCCATGAAGAAATAAGGCCATCTCAAAACCTTAAATGCTGAGGGCTCACTGGTCCTGCTGGCACTGCTGCCCCAAGTGCCCTGCAAACTAAACTCTTCTTGTTTCATGACTTCCATGGAAGATTCTCAGTCTCTGCTGCTCTCTGATCCTGCCTCTTAGTCTGGAATTAGTGAATGTGAGTGATGGAACCTTTGTTGTAGGCATATACTCTCCAAATGGAAGGGACAACTCAGAATTTGGCCATTTTAGTTTCTATCTTGGAAAATAGGCTGGGTCTTTCACTAGCAACAGTGCAACTAACTTAATGGAACTAACAACCTTCACACATCCAAAATGCGTCCACACAAAGGGGAACAACACAAAGTTTCATTCATTACTGCATCCTGAAAAATCCATTTTTCATCTAGTTGCTTTACAATCCATTTGGCTCCAATCCTAACAGCCAAACTGAAAAGTTGTTTAATACCAACATATCCTATACAAAATGGTGGAAGGAAAGATAAATGAGAAAAGAGAAGTGAAATATATAAGCCTGAGAAATTAAAGCACAAGAAGTTGCTAATGAGGCTAGTGTTAGTAATTATGACTCTTCTACTACTTATTTTATGTATCTTTTAAAAAAATGTAGCCAATGTCTCAAGTGTCAAGGTGTCTTACCTAATGTAGTGTCCCAAACTGTCATTCTTGAGGAATCTAAGGCTTTGGTTATCTTTCCTGCATGAATGCTGTGGCCTCCCAATGAGCTTTATCAATGGATAAGTCAGAACCAGGAAGCACCCCAGGACCTTCTTTTAGAACCTTCAATATTTCTTACTTTCCTAATTGTGTAGCAGCAATTCTAATTCCCCTTGACAGAATCAATCTCGAAAGTCAACACCATAATCCCCTTTATTGGCTATTCATTTAGTGCCCTGAAGAGCCTGATTTGTTCAGGTAGTATTGTCAATTTACCAATGAATGATTCCATTGTTTTATATTCTGATATAATCACTACTGCTTTGGTTACTGAGACAACCAAATCAACAGCACCCAGAATTTCATGAGGGGAAAGTTGCATTTTGAGAATGATGACATTTTGTGTAGGGTCTTCTGAGATCTAGGATTTCCCACTCCACCCTCTTTCAGGCCATTGATCATTGGCAGCTTTGCATGGTACTTTAGGCAAGAGTAGAGGAAGGGATAAAAGTGTAGCACCCAAACTCACTCAGAACTTTATCAGATCCTGTTCTGTATATCCAATTCTACTTGATGTTGGAGCACATTGGTGTACACCTGACGTTATAGACAAGTGGGTTAAGATGTCAAATTTATAATGTGAAATTTCAGGTCTCATGGTCACATGTATTATTGTAAATAGATACTAGATACAAACCAGGAACTATTATTCGAAACAAGAAAGACAGTTTAGAAAAGGGTAATGGCTTTAACCACAAATCTTAAGAATCTCTTCTGTGATTTTCCTAGGGACTAGCCACAAACTTAACCATTGGATTTCATGAGTAAAGTAGTGAAGCTCCTTCCAGTAGAGTCTGGTCAGCTGAAAAGCCTTCTTTTCCTCTGAGACCTTCCTTGAAATTGGCACCTTTTAATGTACCTCATAAAGGCTCAGATGGCATATTTAAAAGCAGTCATATTTCCTCTCCTAAAACTAAAATGGTTCAAATATAATTCCTTTTTGCAGTGGACACAGATTACTGCACCTTATCATTCACTTTGTTTGAGAGGGCCCATATTGCCCTGGAAACATATTTTAGAGAAGTTAATATTCAGGTTCTGTGTTTTTGTATTTTTATCTCCTATTATTTGGAAAATGTATATTTTATGTTTGGCTCCCCATTTCCCATGAACTAGGATAATGTAGGATGGTGAGACAATTCACTTCTCTAAAGAGAATCAGGCTTATCTCTTTTCTAGACTCATAAGATGTGGACTTTTTGAGATGTAGGAGTCTCAGGAGAATGACTAATGTCTAATATTATAATGAATGATTCCTGTTAGGTCTGAACTTGCAGGCAAGAAGATTAACAACTCAAACTACTTACTGATTTGAATGAGGCTGAGCAATATGAATGCATTTGACAACCAGGTTTTTAAAAAAGACCATTAAGTGCATAATTCAAATACAAAACCGAGTGTACTTCTCCTAGTCACTTTTACCATACCTTGACCCTGTGGACAAGATATATTTCAAAAATTTTAGTTTGTGTTGTTTTGATGTGGAAAATGTGTTTTTTTTTTTCTTGGATAGATTCAAACTTTCTGAACAACACTATGTTCCCATAGTTATTTGTCATGTGGGAGATATGGATAAATGGCTTTAGACCAGGGCAAGAGACACTCACTACACTGAACCTATCATGATTCTCGCTACTTATTAATGGCAGAGAAAAGGGACAGTTCTAATATGCAGAGGTGGAGAAATACTACCAGATTTGTTGCTTTGTCTATTCTTTATTAAAAACTCTCTGCCTACTTTTTCTTGTTTACTTAGCAAATCCTCCATCTTTTTTCTTTGCCAAACCCAGGTATTTGAAGTTTCTTTGTCTCTCTTCATGTGCATACCCCTGAAGACATTTCAAGGGTGCTTTCATAAGCATAGCTTTTAATGGCTATGTTAATGGCTAACAAATAACATGTGTGGAATGCCATATTTAAGACATTTATAATTCCAGCTTAAGCGAATATTGCTACAGGGCACAGGTATTTGAAGTTGCAAGGAATATCTGATGGGTAAGTGTTAGATCACTTTATATTATGCTTATATAACTTTCACACATCTATGAGTATTTTAGGATTACTTCTTATGGTAAAATTTCTGGGTCAAAGGGGTATATGTTTATAAGGTGCAGGGAGCAAACTTGGCTCCAGAAAAGATAAGTTAATTTATAATTCTACCAGTAGTGTACAAAGAGTTTATTTCTTCACAACTTTGTTAATTTGAGATGTTATACATAAACACAGTCTTTGACAATCTGTTAGGTAAAAGGTATTATCTCCTTATTTTTTAAATGTACAAATGACATATTTTAATAGGTTACTTATATTTTTTTTCCATTTTTACATTGCTGTTTTTGTCTTATTGATTTCTAAGAACTTTTTATATATAAAGAATATTTAACATTTACTTATCACTTATGTTTAAAATATTTTCTCCAATTTTTAATATGGATTTAATTAAAAGAAATAAATATTTTAAATATATATGTGATAAATATATCAATATTTTCCTTAATTTTTTTTAACTGGATGCATTGATAGCATGCCTAGAAAGCTTTATCTGCACTAAATCTGTGTAAATATTCCCCTAGAGTTTTTTTTTTAAGACTTTATTTATTTATTCGACAGAGAGCAAGAGAACACAAGCAGGGGGAGCAGCAGAGGGAGAGGGAGAAGTAAGCTCTCCGCTCAGACAGCCAAACTCGGGGCTTGATCCTAAGACCCAGGGATCATGACTTGAGCCAAAGGAGACACTTCACTGAGCCACCCAAGCACTCCTCCCCTAGAGATTTTTATAAAACATTTTGCTTCATTACTTCAATATAAGTCTTTATTCAATCTGTAATGCATTCTAGGGTATATCTTGGGGGAAGTGATCCATTTTTTCCCCAAATGATAAATTCCCTGCTTTATTTATTAAATAAACTGTTCTTCCCCTCCTGATTTAAAGCACTATCTTATCCCAAACTGAATTCTTAAGTTTGCTAGCACTTAACCTATTTGTGGGCATTTTTTCCCCTATTTCCTTTGGTTTGATTCTGTGACTCTACACTGTTTTGATTATTACAGATTTTTAAACATTTTAAAGATGATATTTAGTTCTTAATTTGACTTTGGTTGGTGAGAACATATTGTTTTTGAACAACATTATTTTCCAAATGACTCAATTTGTCGAAACTATTTAATCTGGGTTTTATTACTAGAATACTTCTATAATGTTGTTTTGAATTGGCATTATATTCTTATTTTAAATATTTATGGCATTTGTATTCATCTCCATAGCTATATTAGCGACAGTTATTTAGTTTTAACAATGTTCAACGGGTTTCAAGACACTATCATGCCCTAGTAGATAACATACTCTATATTCTAGAGTTCTCTTTTGAATATCCTCTTAGTTGGATGAAAATTAGACTTGAAATAATATTTTGTTTTGCAAGAGTCCATGAGTAATATTCTTTATTAGCTCATACACAGACGCATAAATGAACATAAACACAAATACATATATATATATATATATATATATATATATATATATATATATATAAAGCTCTCTTTTTGTTGTTTGTATACAAGCTTGCATTTTAGCTTGGGTTAGCTCTTTAGGGAGATATAAATTGTTTTCCTTAAAAATATCTATAGATGTTAATTTTCAGTATAACTCTTAATTTTGACTTCTTATTCAGATGCCTCTAGAATACTGCTTATCTTATCCTGATGAATCACACTTTGGTATTAGACCTATTGGGTATCTTAGATTGTCATTTTATTATTCTTATGTAAAACAACTATTTTGATGCATATACATCTATTAATTACTCCATTGTTTTTGACATTTTGTGTCCCTAAGAATATATCTGAGACTTTCTTATTTTTTTTTTTATTTTAGGTAGCATACTTTTTTCTACCTATATATTGTTTTTCATTTTGGTTATGCAAAATTTTCAAGAGAGCTTAGGTAATTTGTACCTTTTCAGTAAAATTTCCTGCAGCACATAGAGCAACAGCAATCCCACCTACTATGGGTTTGCACTGCAGTTTCAAAAGGTTTTCTACAAGTATGTTCTTGACTTTTCCTTGTGTTTTAATGTGCCCTTTTTCCCTTGGAGTTTTTGTTTTGAATTCACTGCATTGTAGCTCATCTTTTCAGGTTATACACCTTATCACTGATTTGATTTTTCTGTATTCTGTACTCTATACTGATTGTACTATAAATTTTAATTCAATTGAAATTCTATTGTCGCATTATTACCTTATTTCATACTACTCAAGGCTTAGTTAGCCTTGGACTTCCTCTTTATTTTAATTTTTAAAAAAAAGATTTTACTTATTTACTTATGAGAGACAGAGAGAGAGAGAGAGAGAGAGAGGCAGAGACACAGGCAGAGGGAGAAGCAGGCTCCATGAAGGGAGCCTGATGTGGGACTCGATCCCGGGACTCCAAGATCATGCTCTGGGCTGAAGGCAGGCACTAAACTGCTGAGCCACACAGGGATCCCCTGGACTTCTTGTTTATTATGATTTTTAGTTATGCTCAGTTTTATTTCAATTTAATGTCATTATCTCACTTGTTTCTTTAAATTTAATAGAGTGCAAGATTGTAGGAGATTTCTGAATCTTATAACTAATTCTTCTGCACTTGGAATATGTCTCTTCTTCTAGCTTATGCATCTAGCTTATGTACCCACTCTAGGGGTGCCTGGGTGGCTCATTTGGTTAAAAGGCCACCTCTTGATCTCAGCTCAGGTCTTGATCTTAGGCTTGTGAGTTCAAGCCCTGCTTTGGGCTCCATGCTGGGTGTAGAGCCTACTTTATAACTAACTAAATATTAATTAATTTATAGTTACCCATTCTTGAATAAAAGATTAATTTAAGCCCAGTGTTTGTCATTAAACCATTTATCTCATTGTGTTTAGGTGTATCTTGTTAGATCTTAAGCTAGCATTCAAATGATGTGCACACTATGAAAATGATTTTGGAGTATTGTGCTAATTCAGGTAGCATCAACTCTACTGGAATATAGAAGAATCTCCTCCCACTTTTGCCAGGCTTCTGGATGATTATTTTTTCCTGAATAACTTGAGTCATTATATATATATATATATATATATATATATATATATATATATGTATATATACACACACACACACATATATATCCTTCTTTTGGATACACTGTGTCTAAAACTTAGATCCTCCCCCCTTTTAAAATATTTTATTTATTTATTCATGAGAGGCACAGAGAGAGAGAGAGGCAGAGACACAGGCAGAGGGAGAAGCAGGCTCCCCTCAGGGAGATCCCTGAACTCCAGGATCACGTCCTGAGCCGAAAGCAGTTTACCTGCTGAACCAACCAGGGGCCCCTAAAACTTCAATCCCTTAATTGCCCTTAGAGTTTGTATTAACTCTGTCCCTCCTAGTTCTGACCTCATATCACAGTGTGACATTGCCTGTTTACTTTCAATCTGAAAACTGTTATACATTACTGAAATTGTTCATTAGTAGAAGAAAAGTAGGAAGGTCCAGTGTAACAGAGAGGTGAGCAGAACAGGGGATTCTCTTAAATACTGGTAAAAATACCTGATAAGAGCATTGATTAATATTCAAACTATTACTGTTGCAATGACACATCTTTTCCTGTGCTGAGGGTGAGGACTGTGTTTTCAGAAGAGAGAACATATGTGTAGGTCAATAGACAAGAGACTCTGTGAATGGTAACATGTATAATGGACGGTGTAGAGAAAAGGGTGGGAGAAGATGAGGCTAAGGAGGTCAGAGTGCATCACTACATATACCTGTCTGTGGGATTTAACTTTATCCTGAAGAAGGTGTTGAAATTTTCAAAGCTGGTGTGTAATAGTGGGACAGAAAGATCCCTTTGGCAATAATTTGATTGGAGCAGGAGGAGACTCTTGATGAGAAGAGCACATAGGAAGCCATGGCAATCACCCAGGCAAGAAAAAGGTAACATCCTGGAGGGAAAATGAAAGATTTTCTGATTGGAATAGAGGGCAAGAGAATGGGAGGAATCCAGGGTGACTCTCATGCATTTGGCTAATGTTACAGAGTCAATGAGTGTGACATTCACTGGAATAAGTTGGCTTGTTGAGACTGTGGTATTGAGTGATAATGAGTTCAGTTTTGGAATTTTATTAGTGATCTCATACAAACAATTTTCTACATTTCTAAAGCAATGATCACTTTAACTTTAGTGGAACAACAAGAACAAAATGTTTCCAAGGATAATATATGGTGAATGTTTAGTATGCATATATTGCCTAAACTAGTTGGATTGTGGTATGTTGTTGCTAAGGCCAAGAAAGGGAGAGAAATTAACCAGCAAGATCAGTATTTAAATCAGAGTTGCGTTGGCAGCATAAGGGAGTGAGAAAGAGCTTAGCTTTGGGAGGCAGGAAATTAATATCCTTGAACGGATTTTACTCATTAACAGTAGGATTTGGGGCAAGGCACTTAGTCACTTAGTCATAGGCTCATAGATAGTATCATCTTTCAAATTATTTCAGAGTCTTAAGATTTGAACTAGATAGTTGATATGAAATTGCTTCCATATGCCGGTTTCATATCTAGAATGAGGAGAAACAAAATATTAGATATTTGTTGGAAACTGCATTGGGGCAGAAGTGTTCTGGTGCACTACCTTAAGATATAAATAAGACTAGCCTTTTGTGCATTTTAATGATACCTTTGATAAAAGAACATATTTAATTCAATTTTTTAAACATAATAGTTTGGAGACTAGAACATTGCAAATGTAAATTCTGACACATTACAAATAAAATAAAGCTAAATGGCGGTACTTAGTGCCAGAGAAGATTTTTTTTGCAATCAATTTTTTAATTAGCATTTTCCTTTATTAAAAATACAAGAAGAGAGAAAAGAAAAGAGTTTTGCATTCAGTATTAATGTAGTTTTCAACTCCTGGCTATGATTACATCATAAATATCATAGCCAAACTTCTTACAGAACTAAATACAGAGCATTTCATATTCTTTCAAACAAGTTCACATAATTAAGAAAGTGTTTTTCAAATGAAATAGAATTATCTCGTTTACTCTGCTGTATTTACATATGTCTTTCATGAAGAGCTATTTGGCAGTAAATCTAGCTGTTCTTTAAATAAGCATACTAAAATACTTCTTCAGAGTCTAAAGTTCTACTAAGAGGAAAAAAAAATCCACACCAATTTTGCCTCTGAAAAGATATTATCACTGCTCTTTTTGTTGGTCTAGAGACAAAATATTGGAGAAAATGGAATTTTACCAAAAGCAAGTTATGAATTCTCTTTCATAGAATCTTATCCTACAGTTTTTTTTAATTAACCAATAAAAATTAATGGATTAGAAAAAAAAAAACCCTACTTATTTCCCTCAAAGTATTTTGGAATAAAGAAACTGATAATTATTTACCCAGAGGCAATCCTAGGTAAGCTCCCCTGAGGCAGAAGTCCAAATGAAAAACTTAAACACTGCAAATTGTGCTCGTCACATGAAGTCCTACACTTTTAAAACTGAAAACAAGCCAGCCCCACGTCTGATTGGTAGATATTATTAACTAGTGTCCATTCAGCACCTCAGTTTGAATGGGTTTCATTGCCAAGTTTAAATTTTAGGTGTGTTAATATCTGACAGAGATTCCATTTTAACTCTGTTGGTTGGAAAAGCATATATTTTAACAGTTGAATGGGTTTGAGAATAACAACTTTTCAGCTTGTGCCTGAGTGTCAGATCATTCTTACTGATACCAGGGGATTAGACTAGTGGTTCAGAGGCACTCTTTACGGTCAGGCTGCTTGAGTTTGAATCCTGGCTTGGCTGTCTACTTAGTAACCATGTGACTTGAAACATATTACTGTCCTTCTTTGTCCTCAGTTTCCCTAATTGTAAAATGGGGAAAATAAGAGTACCTCTTTCATGGTTGTTGAGAGCATTATATGAGTAAATAAATATATAAAGCAGTTAGAACAGTTCCTGACACACTAACTGTTCAGTACTTGTAAAGCTCTTGTTACTATTACCAGCTCAGAGAATAGTTAACACTATATAAAGCTGATAAGCAATGAGAAAGAAGAGTAGACTCTGTGATGGTGTCCTAGACATTGCAGGGATTTGGGGAAGGAATGCATCATTGATGGGGACTCTACCAGTCCCCAGTAGAGGCCAATAGGCCTCTTCTTCTTATTTCTTGGGATCAATCTTGAAAAACCAAAAGGAAGAGTATATCACTATATTCATCATTGAATGCTGGCGACCTAATCAGAACCTTCAGTTATTTTTTTGCTGGTAACATTCACTCCCAAATGAATCCCTCCTCTCCCCCTCCCTATCCCCGCAAACTTGCAAAACCCACATGCCTCACTTGAGAAAAACATGTGCCAAGTTTGAAATTTTAAAATTCAAACTCCTTTAATTTTTTGCATACACATAAATTCTGGCAAATTTCGATGCTGGTAAAAAAAAAAAAAAAAAACACGTTTTGCTTGTTGGAATGCTATTATCGCTCCAAACGAATGAACAGATTTCTTCAGCCTTTCTAAATGTAATTCATTTCTGAGAAGACAATAAGGATGAAGAATTTCTTCTTTAAGGGTCATGCTGAAGGAGGCATAGAAAGTACTGAGTTTGCGCACACAATGTGCAAAATAAGTTTGCTCTCACCTATAACCGGATTATTTTATAAAGTTTCTTTGCAAAACTCCTGATGAGACAACATAGCCTTGACAAAATGAAGAAGGAGTTTTAACTGGAACCTATACTCCTCATGTAACTCATTACAATGGATAGCTTTATGTGTCAAATTGGGTAAGCTATATTACCCACATTTTCAATCACATACTTATTTAGGTACTTCTGTGAAGTTATTTTGTGAAAGTGGTTAACATCTGAAACCAGTTCACTTTAGGTAAAGAAGACCAGCCTAGATAATGTGTATAGGCTTCATCCAATTGTTAGAAAGGTCTATGCGCAAAACTGAAATTTCTTCCTTACGTGTGGGGTCTATAGTCCCAGCTTCTACTTGAGAATTCCAGCCTGTAGGCTTGCTCTACAAATTTTGACTAACCAAACCCCACAATTTCATAAGACAACTCCTTGATATAAATCTCTCATATATATATATATATATGATATACTTATATATCATATATAGATATATATCTCACTGATTCTGTCTCTTTGGTAGAACTCTGATAGACATTTTGTCTTAACTGTGATATAAAATGTGAAGTGCAAGTTTCAGTGGCATAAGACTTTTTACTTAAACTGCAACAACACTACTGATTTTCAGAATTTAAGCATCTATAGTTGGTTTTTAATTTTTTATTGAAACATTGCACACACACACACATACACACAGAGGGATAACACATATCAAATTGAATAAACCTGTAGAATCAATACCCAAATTAAAAACATAATATAATCTGTATACCAGGAGTCACCTTGGTGCTCCTTGTCATCGTGTCTCCCCTTCTCCCAGGGTAACCAGTGTCTTGGCCTCTAAATGCATAGATTAGTAAGCAGACAAGATTTTCAGTGTTGATAAGTAAATGTGATTGGAGAATAGATATCATTATCTTTAGACCTGGGTTGAGGTGTTGAAGCAAAGAGTGTCTCATTACTCAGAGGTTGTTATAAACCCACTAAGATTTAGAGCAAATGATGAGTTTTTCTTACTATTGTAAAGTCTTAGTCACTAGAGAGGTTTTCTTAAGTGTATATTATAAACTCTATTCCAATTAATAAGGAAAGCTAAGTCCATAGAGTAGGGAATTTAGTAGGCAGATTTCTGCCCTCAAGTTATTTAATAATTAATTGCAAAAAATAATTAATTCTGTAAAATGGAAATTTGTTTCTTTCCAAACTTCAAGCCAGTGGTACTGTAGTGGTCTTCCTGAGTATTCCAGATTTTTAAAAAAGATTTTACTTAAATATTTGAGAGAGAGCGCAAATGCACAAACCAGAGTCAGTGGTGGTGGTGGTGGTGGTGTAGGGGCCAAAGGGAGAAGCAGACTCTCCACTGAGCAGGGAGACCTGACTCAGGGTTCAATCTGATCCCAGGACTCCAGGATCATGATCTGAGCCAAAAGCAGATGCTTGATCAACTTTGCACAGATGCACCCTCCAGCTTTTTCATAAAGATACATAGACCAGCTTCTTTGCTAAAAAGAGACTTTCTATGTACGATATATACCGTGTGAAAATATCCCTTTTGTTGGTATTTATAAGATCTCTCACTGATAGCACTTTACTGACTTTGTGAAGCTCTCTAGCCATCTGCAGCTATTTCCTGGTATCACGTATGCAGTCAGTCCATAATTCCTTACAGGAAAGTTAAGTCAGTAATATCCAACTTGATGTACATTTTAAAATTAAATAACTATCAGAAGATTATTGGTGTAAGTAGCACCACTTCAGAACTTGCATTATAAAAACTCTACTTCGGTGGTGGAAAATAGGACTTCTGCACCCAGAAAGGTTTATGGAAAGATGGATGGTTGGGAAATGAAACCAGGAACAGACTTCAAAGTTCCTGTGTACACTCAAGTTCTGTCTCCTCTGGCCAGTAACCTCCCAGGTACCTTTTACAACATTGACCAATGTTGGTCATTGTGAACCCTCTATTTTCATCCACGTGAGCCCTCTCTCTTGGTCAATGTGAGCCCTCAATCCTATTCCTTGGGAAGACATTACTCAGATCTGAATATACACCACTCCCCAAATCCCTTAGGTTATAAAAAATTTCAGGGCATTTGATTTATTGGGGTGAAAACAGGAAAAAAGAGATCTGGGGAATGGAAAGCCCTGTTAAATAGCTTGGTCATTCTAGCTCTCATTGTGGTGATGAGAACAAAACCAGATTAACATGGCTGTTGGGGATTTCCATGTTGACAAAGTTTTTGTATTTATATCATAGTCATATAGGTGCATGTCTTATCTTCACTAATATACCAAGGACTTTTTAAGGAAAAGATATCTTCCCAATAAAGCTTTGCGTTGCCTCCTTAATGCTAAAAAATCAGTATTTGTCATATGGATTAAAAAAATAACCATCATTTAGTTTTTAATATTAACCCATCAAAATTAGGAAAAAATTATGCAATTTTGGGGATGAAGGTTATTTATCCTCCAAAAGAGATTTAGATGATCTAACCATTGCCTAATCTTTTAAAGGAAGAATAAGCAGAACGAATCTAAATAAAGCCTTAATGTATCAACACTTGGGATGCTGCACGTTATTCTGGTTATTTCATCTTGAGGGACAGAAGAGCAACAGAAATAATAGGAAAAGAATAAGAAGACCATGAAAAGAACTGTGAAAAGGACATGAGCAAATCCTATTAAATTATTGATCTTATTATGTCCTTTAGTTACAAACATTTACAGCAAAACTTCTTGAAAGCTTATCCATTCACTTGGATCTGATTTCTCTACTCCAATCTCCCTCAAGTCCTCCCTAACCCACCTTTCACCACCAAATCCACTCTACCAACACTGACTCCAGGGACACACATTCCAGGCCTTCCTTATAGGGCTTGACTTCCCATTTGACAAAAGTGACCACTCCCTCCTTTTTTGAAGTTTGTGGCTTAGCTTCTAGGATGTGCTCTTCAGGATGTCCCTCTCCCTGCTCCTTCGCGGGGGTCTGTGCCAATCTCCTCCTCCGTCAGATGCCTTCATGTTGGAGTGCTGGGAGCTCCCTTGCCTCTTTCTCTGGTACATTCACCCTGTTGGTCATGAGGTCAGTCTCATTGCGAGTCACCCTCTGTATGGAGATGCCTCTCAAATGTATCATCTCAGGCTCACTTCTCCGAAGATGCCCGGTTCCAGCTGCCCACTCAACATCCTGATGGATACCCAGTAGGGTATCTAACGGGTCCAATCTGACTTCTGTTTTCTACCAAACTCCTCCCAATCTTACACTGAAAGCCCGTTGCTCACATAATCTTCCTCATCTCAGACTCCGGCCAAAATCTCATCTTCAACCCCTTCATCTCACAGCATTCAAGCCATTCAGTAAATCCTAGTGGCTCCATCTGAAAAATGCTCTCAGAACTTCACCATGTCTCACCAGTTCCCCTGCTGCCATCATCTTTCACTTGGATCGTTGCAATTGTTTCTTGATGATAGCCTCTCTGCTTCATTCTTGCCTTCCCATGGTCTGTTCTCAAAATAGCAGCCAGAGTGAGAGCAGTTAAAAAGTAAGTTGGATCACCTTACTTCCTCTGCTGAAAACTGTCTGTTGGCCCTCCAACATACTTTTTAAAAAAAATATTTTATTTATTTGTTCATGAGAGACAGAGAGAGGCAGAGACACAGGCAGAGGGAGAAGCAGGCTCCATGCAGGGAGCCCGATGTGGGGACTTGATTCCGGGACCCTGGGAGCATGACCCGAGCCGAAGGCAGATGCTCAACCACTGAGCCACCCAGGCATCCCTCTCCAACATACTTAACCAAAATCCAAAGTCCTTGTATTGGCCTGCAAGAGCCAACATGATCTGGCAACCTCATTTTTTACTACTCTTTTTTCTCTCTCTAGTCATACTGGCCTTCTTGCTGCATGCTCATGGTTTCTGCACTCCCTGTTTCCTCTCCCTGGCCCACTTTTTCCCCAGTCATCACTTCCTCACTTCCATCAAATGAGCTCCTCAGATAGACGTTCTTTATCATGTCTGAAATCACAACCACCTCCACATTCCCTAGCTTACTTTCCTGTGTTTAATTTTTCTCCAAAGTAGAGCATACTTTTTCTCCAAGTTATGAACATACTACATATTTTGCTTATATAGACACAGAATGAAAGTTCCCAAGAGGCAGGGAATGTTTTATTTTCCTCTGATAAATATTCCATCACCTAGAATTTTAAGGCTCAATTATATGTTGCATGATTATGCCTCTTCCCTTCTCATTCCCTTCCCCTCCTTTCTTTTTTTCCCGTCTTTTCCATTCCTTTCCTTTATCTTGTCTTCTCTACTTATATTTATTCCTTTGATGATCTCCTTGCCAACATGGCTTTAATTATCACAAAAAGTGAAATCCCAGGTGTGCCTGGGTGATTCAATCAGTTAAGACTCTGACTCTTGATTTCAGCTCAGGTCATGACCTCCAGATCCTGAGATGGAGACCCGGGTCCACACTTAGGGGAGAGTCTGCTTGAGATTCTCTTTCTCTGCTCCTTACCCTCTCACGCATATGCACTCGTTCTCTCTCTCTCTCAAAAGAAATCTTAATAAAAAGAAGGTAATACCAAACTTGTTTAATAAATACTGTAATATAAAATATATTTAGAGACACCTATTCCTTTTGAGAAAAGGAGCTAGGCAATATAGAAATAAGATGCTGTTTTAAATAATTGGTAATTACCATGTGAGATATATTTCTCCTACTAACAGTTTCATTCAGTCTCTCATGATTTTTCCTTGGATTGTTAGAATAATATCTCCATTGTTATTTGTAACTTGTATGCAACTATCTCTGATCTTTTCTTCACATAGTTGCCAATGTAATCATGTCACACATGTGAATATATTTCATTGGTTTTCTATAAATGAGGAGGAGGATGAAAATGATAATGATGATAAAGGTGTAGAATCAAGTATTTTGAAGCTGGAATGATACATGTTCTTTTCCTCAAAGTCAAATACATGTTTTCTATATGAGTTAAGCATACCAAGGAGACATTCTGGAGAATGCCTGTATTATACATGTATATATTTTCACTGCAAGAAAAATACTTCTTAGATGAATTAAAGGCCTATATTGCCATTAGAACTTTTAAACACTTCATGCTTTTAAATAAAGTAGAAATAAAATTGAAACCATCTTGAGGATCATGATGTATTTCTATAACTGTGTGGACTGTTGCTTGTCATTAGGCTCAAGTTTTAGCTTGGTCAGCATTTTCTTTGCTAAGGTCATCCATGAAACCCATTTTAGATTGATTCATTTCTTTGTTAAGTTACATGGTATTTTAGTGGTGCATAACAGGATAGGTTCTCTTGCAGGAAACACAAAAGTAGAAGTGTTTTCCAAATCTTTCTATACTTGAGTGACATTCTTCACTGGCCCAAACTTCTTTGGCTAATTGATTCTCTAAACAAGACCTCAGCCAACCTTCAGAGCAGCTGTTTCTGGAAAAACGGAGACTGGCAAGTGAGGGAATACCTGTGGCTTTAACAGGCAGGCATTTGCTTTCCACCACATTCTAAATTGCCCTCTCTGAAAGGGTTGCTTTTGATGACCAAATGTATCTTGTTTTCTCTTGGTTAAAAAAAAAAAAAAAAGAAAGAAAATACAGTCCTATTTTTTAGACCATGATAACACAAAGCAGTCACTGGAAAAATTGGCAAGAGTGAGTAAAGTTCCTAATAGGCTGGCCACTGTGACTTGGGATATTTTTCTGAGAAACCCAGTAATGCCTATTTCATTTTGGAATAGATTCCTTTCCCCCAGTGGCACTCCAGAAGCCTTGCTGTCTGTTTCAATTATAAATCCCCAGTCTTCTCATCACAGACTCAGGGCTATAACTGACTTCTGGCAATTTATGATCAGACCTAAAGCATTTAGCTAGTGAATTGTACCATTTGTTGAGCATGTAAAAATTTCTGACACTCGGAGCCAAAATTAAAATGTCATTTGGTAAATGAGTGTGTTAATAGCTAGGGAATCTTAACAAGAGAGATAACCAATGCCTTACTTAAAATCCTAGAATTTTAGAGCTGGAAGGGAACTTAGTGATCATTTACACTCTAACCCTTGATTTTACACATAAGGAGACTGAGGTCAAGGGAGATTATATACCTGGCTCAAAGACACACCTGGCTTACAAAGACCAGTCATCTCATTCCCTCCAAGATCCTGTTTTGTGTCCCGTGATTCTCTTTTCATTCTAATATGCTTTTGTGAAAGAGCAAAATCAAAAGCCAAACCTAAGATATTAGGCGTTTACTTTCCCTTACTGGTAGTTTTCTTTTCCCTAGTAGGATCGGGCACGGTGGGTAGGTGGAGGAAGACTGCACAAGTCGAGAAGCCCCTGAGGTAAAATTTCATGGCTTCTATGTATTTAGGAATGTTAGTGTTGTAGGCCGAGTAAAACAGGAGGGGGATAAAACTATCTCTCTTGGAAACAACTACCAAATTAAGAAACTTTTGGTGTCTATTTAATAGTAGAAGGCATGAGGCCATCTTGGATAAATTTTCAGTCAGTGTGTTTGGATACATTGGGTTGGTGTCAAGAGGTCCTGAGTGTGTCATGATTTCCTGGATTTTCCATTACTTTAGGTTGTAGGACAACTACTATCAAATAAAGCATACATTTGAAAAACAAACTTAGAAGAAACTTTGGAAAGACCACAGAGACTTAATTTTTGGAATTAAGAGCCATTTAACATTTATGGTTGTGACACTGGAGTTTTGTAGATGAACTTGATAAGAAATTAGGAGAAGATTATTTTTGTAGTCTTATATCTTCAAAGTTGTTAGAGGTAGAATCAATCTATTGAAATGATGTCCCATAGTACTGTTGCAGAATGATGTCGAGAGTCTTAGGGACCCTAGAAATGTATCAGGGTTTGAGTTTTCCAACAGTTGACAGTGAATGGCTCTTCATTTGGACTGAGGTTGCCTTTCTGATAAATCTTTTTCCCCTGTAAGGAATCCTGAACATTCACATTTGATGGTGTTATATCCAGGTCTTAATTATTAGGATATCAGAGAATGTCTGCTGCATGGTAGATACTTATATCTTTTTGAAGAAAATGTAAAAGGTTTATAAATTTGGATTTATTTCAGAGAGGGACAGAGACTGAAGGAAAGGCTTAAGTATTGGATGTGGCCATGTTCAGAGCCAGACAACCTCTTCTAGCCCATTGGATCTTATCACCTGGAGGTTTATGGGGGGGGGGGGGTCACTTGTCATTACATTTTCTTCTATCCACTTTGGAACAAAAAGAATAGATAACCCATCAAGCTACAGTGTAATAGCCAACAATTTTCTGTGGTGGCCTGAGACTAATGTTTTGATATTTGAAAATGAAAATGAAGGAATATTTTAAAAAGATAAAATTGTTACGGATATCCAAACCCCCAATTTCTAATAATTCATCTACTAGGTTAATAAATTCAGTTTTTCTCAGCCAGCATGTAATGATATTCTATTTGTGAAATATTTGGCTTGTATAGAGATGGAAGACCCAGATAGTCCATGTGAGAAAGTCCAAGTTAGAATTTCCATTAAATTTTATTTTAACCATAAGATTTATTTGAAATAAGACAAGAGACTCTGAGTTCTTGGTACTCTTATAAACTGTATATAGAATAGCAAATTGATTTCCTTTTTACTACTTCCAGCAGTGCTTCTGATGCGACTAATTATACTAATATTATTATTTGGAAATACTCTGGCTTCAGTATGTTAGTTTTGGTGATTATAAAGGATTTCATATATCTACATGTAAATGTAGGAGACAATATTCATAATTTATGTCACATCATGTAAGTGAATTCAGCACTTGAGGTTGATTTGTTGAAACATCTGATCTCACTGGAAGGAAGTGCTGATAAAGGCTGAAAGGTTTTCAAAGCAGAGAGGTATCAAGTTCAGTAACACCTCATTAGGTGCAAGTGCTTTGTCTGCAGGGAAGAAAAATTAATGATATCTCCATATTTTGTAACATTTGTCTTCATACTTTAGCAGCGCAAAGACTCTGTTTCTATATTAAAGTTCTCTGTAAAACTATCTTTTTCCTGGGCCATGGTCTTTGACCTTCTTACAGTGGGACTCATTTTAAAAGTTCAAAATTGGTGAGGAGTCACATGGAAAAATAATGACTATTATTTCCCTAGAAATAAAGCAAGCTATAAAACTACAGATAGAAAGGGTACAGGGAATACTAAATGAGATAGAAGAGAGAGGAAAAAAAAAAAAAAGCCCTACATACTATATTGATCTTTTATACCAGAAAATGTAAAGAAAAATTTCTAAAAATTTCTGGAGAAACACGGAAGATTATTTATAAAGTAATAAGAATCATTGATATTAGACTTCTCAACAGGAATATTGGAAACAGGCAGACAATAGAGCAATATTTTGAAGGAAAAATATTTTAAATATTAGACTTCTATAGCCAAATAAGCTATTGTTTAAATATTAAGATGAAATAAACAAATAAACATATCCTCAGACATATAAGGATGTCACCTAGTTCACCTCATAGGGATATTTTTTTAGAAGAACACCTAGAGAGTGTACCCTAAAATGAAGTAAAATGAATCTGGAATTGATAAGATATGGAAAATAAGGACAAGTTCATTGCTATAAAAATAACATTAAAATGTATAGCCACAATGATCTAAAAATAAAGGTCTAGATAGCATCAATGACAGCAGGGAAGTAAGTATGATATGAAGGATAGGTCACAAGGAGGTGTGAACTTACAGAAATTTTTACCCTGTTCATACCTAAGACACAGATATTTATAAACTTTAGAACTAGAGGAACTAAAACTTCATGAGTTTTATGTAATCTGTGCTTGCCAGAAGTATAAAACTTGGATATAACTATTAAACCAGGGATCCCTGGGTGGCGCAGCGGTTTGGCGCCTGCCTTTGGCCCAGGGTGCGATCCTGGAGACCCGGGATCGAATCCCACGTCGGGCTCCCGGTGCATGGAGCCTGCTTCTCCCTCTGCCTGTGTCTCTGCCTCTCTCTCTCTCTGTGTGTGACTATCATAAATAAATAAAAATTAAAAAAAAATAAACCAGCAGAAGAAAATTTTATTTAGCCAATGGAAAGAGGTAAAATAGAAAAAAAATGAAGTAAAATTATTGTAAAATAAGATATAAACTAAGATGGCACAAATAAGACCTAATATAACAATAATTACAATAAGTATACATGGGTTAAAATCACTACAAAAATAAAAGCAATAACTAAGGGAAGCAATCAGTAAAATGAAAACAGCAAAAACATAACAAAAGCTATAAAAAGGAAACACAATTCTTTAAAAAGATTGATCAAATATGTTGTGAAAACCAGTCAAGATAAATGGGGATAACTTCTAAATTTTAAAAAATGAAAAATAACTAGTAGAAACAGAAATTAAAATTGAAAAATAGTGTTCAGAACAACAATATCCTAATAATTCCAAAAGCCTAAATAAAATATATAAAATATATATGAATTTGTTATGACTTCCACATGTAATTTAAGCTTTTTAATACCTTTTGTTTGAATTTGGAGGAAGTTTACATTGGTTGGACATGCCAAAGAAATCTTTCACTTTGATTTAAGACCATGGTAATTTGCCAAGCCTGCTTGGGAGCCTTGTAGTCATATCACTAATCTCCTAGGGTTTACAAGAGAAGACAGATGGCCTTAGTATGAGAAAACATCTCCCAGTAAAATACTGTATCCAGAGAATGCTAACCAACGCTGGTAAATGAATGAGAAAGTGAATTGTATAATTATGGAACAAAACACAAACAAAAGCCCCCATTATCTTTAGGGCCAAGAACTCATCATCAATGCTAATTTAGAGTAACCCAATTAAATATGCTTATCTCTTGCTTGGGGGGCTCTAGGTGTTTTATTTTTTACTAATTGGACAGAACAAGACCAGGCACTTTGAGCTTGAAAAGGGTTCTCTGATTTTCTGTGGAATTCAATGAACCACAGTCCCCTGGATCCATCTTAGCTTTTGGGTAAGCTGTTTATGCATTTGTTTCAAGCTCTCAAATTTGATACTCAGAAAGAGTTCTGAGTGACTTTCTGCTGCTATTAGTAACTTGGATCGACTACTAAAGGATTCAATTTCTCTGTGAAGGCAGAAAAATTTATAATTTTGGGGGTACTTTTTTATACTTCAGAGATCTGAAGGAGCTATCTTACCAGAAAAATGGTAACATTTTTGAGAAAGACTGGAAAATAATACTTAAAAATAATTGGGGCCCGTAGACAGAATTCCTAAGGGATGATAAAAGGTATCTGTTCTCTTCAAAAGCATAAGTGAGAATATCTACCTTTCACTTAATAGGGTGTTTGCCAGGACTGTGTCATTATTTTACATTTAGATAATATGACCTCAGGCACATCATAAAGCTAGCCACCAAATCAACAAAAATAAGACCATTTGTATCTGAATACTCAAAAGTAGCTAGAGATGATAAAGGAAGTTCTCATGATAACTAGCTTTTTTAGCTGACTGGTACTGGCTTCAAAACAGCATGTTACTCCCAAGAAGGAGATTCTTTTGATTCTGATCTGGTTATCTTCTGGGTTGATTCTAGTCCAGATTCAGTATTTCTAGAGGGCAGTTATGAATATCATGCTCATTTGGCTTCAGGCTTTAGTGTACGGCTGTTAGAAAAAAGCTAGATGATAAATGAGTTCAGAGTTTGAGTGGCCAGTTATCTTTAAGTCATAACTGTATTTGTTAAATCCTGATTTATGTACAAGGAATGAAGGAGAGTCCGTTTTATGTCATACCCTGAACTTCATCTTCCAAAACATATGCCTTGGAATTTGAAACCTAAAGAATTTGTTAATTTTCTTCCCAAACTTGGTAGCTTATGTAGTGCTCCTCTATTTCATATTTTACTATTACAGAACCTCTGGCAGAGTCATTTTATTTTAGATTAATGGACCTGGCTATTAGATTGATGAAAATATGGAATACTTTTCTGTTAGATAAAGACATGTATTTTTCACCTCTCATGCTGGGAATGAATATTGTCTTTTTATAGTACAGGAAAACAAATAGAAAACAATTTTTAAAAAATGGGGAAAAAGATATCTAGAAATTATTAAGGCTTAAAAACCATCATATAAAACAACAATAGTTTGTACAGTGTTTTAAAGTTTACAGTGATTTCCATATATTTTCTCATTCATTTATTCTTCATTTAATACACAGCACCAATCATATCAGCAACATTGGGTTGCCTTATAATCTCTCAAATAATTCTGTGAATTGGGTGTTGTCCATATTTGAAAGATACTGTGTATGCTTCTATGTGAATCCCTTGCATCATTTTGTGATGGGGTTGATCTTATTGATATTTCTGTTTATTCGGTCTTTCTTAAGATTCCTATGAATTATGATGCCCATGAGGCCAAAAGCTTTAAACAATGCCAAAGCTTTCATGGATAACTGCACACTCTCCAGGTACCCACTATGTCCAGGGCAATCAATGTTTCACTGGATTTAGCAGATGTCTGCTAAAAGTTGGCCTAGAAACACTTTGTGCACCAGACAACTATGAATGCCATGTACACTAATACTTATATGAGGAAATAAAAGAGGTAACTAGAAAAGATCACTTCAACATATTTAAGAACTAATAAACTTTCCTCTGTGCTCTATTTAAAATTAAGTGCTTATGCTTATGCTAGGCACTCTAGTACAAACTCAAGTTGTAGCGAATATCATTTGATTATTATTTAGCTTTCCATCATACCAAAAGTCCCACTGACTGGTAATAACTGGGTTTATTTTACCATCTCTTTCTCTAAACTGAGCTCCTTAGAGCATTTGTGTTTTTTCATTTGCTCCTTTCCATCACTAAGCACAGTACTTGACACCTAATAGGCATTCAATGTCAGTTTTTTTCTAATGGATGAATGGCTAAGCCATAGATCCAAAAACTTAAAATTCTCAAACATTATTTTTCTGCTGGTGGGCAGTGCCATTAAGAAGTCATTATCTAATAGGGTACATTTTGATACCTACACTGAGAAAACCTCTATTCACCTAATTGAACTTCAGTGGAGAACATGAATTGACTTTTTTCAGTATTTACATTGTACTGAAATAAGACAAATTCTACTTATACCAATAAGTTATCACAAAAACTTAGTGAAGAATATTCAACTCCAAACAAAATATGGCTGTGATAAGTGCACCATCTGACTACTAAGTCATCTCCTTTTTTTCCCCCATAAGAACATTTAAGATTTAGTCTATTGGCTGATTTCAATTATATAATATAATTATATTTCAAATTTCAAATATATAACATAGTTATATAGCATAATATATAATTGTACCTCATTTTTTTTGGTAAATTTTAGAAATTTATGCCAAATGACCAAATTTAGACAGCCTATGACATTTCATTCTGAAACAGTTTTCTATAAAAATACTTTATTTTGGTGTGATTGAGTGGAATAAGAGTGGAGTAGCCAGATAGAGAAAGACTTGTTGAAAAGTACCATTCCTCCTCACTCCCCCAAAAGCTCAATGTCACAGATGCATAAGCGTAAGATTATCTCACCTTGATAGAATGCAAAGGAAGCAGCATTTTGATGTTTCAAAGACTGAACCAAGAGAAGGTCTAAATACAAATAATACAAGTAATAGTATCATACAAATGTATAAGTAATATTCTCTCTTATCCTTCAGTTAGATGGGTGCACTTGCTTGGGCAAGCAAGGATATTGTCTATTGCTAAATGCAATATGCTTCTACAAAAATATTTCAAATCTGATATTAATCACAAACTTTTTTTGATGCTTGGGTTGAGGTTGAAGACTTGTAATATAAAGAGTGGGTCAGTTGTGAATCTTGTCAACATTGTGCTAGTGACAGACTTTGTTACATGTAAAAAGAAAAATCAGCTTCAGAACATTTCAAATGTGTTGGCTGAACAGATATAAACAAAAAAAGATTGGCATCCTCATAGCTATATTTTATGTATTCAAAAGCCCCTTTCCATTCATGGGGAAAAAACCCAGAGTTCATTATGTATTTATGAAAAACAAAATTACCTATTCATAAAAATCAAAAGCAATATGTTTTGCTTATATCAACGGGTAAAATTAATACAACTTTTCCTATAATAGCTCATTTGCTCTGACATGATTTTGAATATCAGAACAAAATGTCAAGAAGAGTTATAAATTGGAATAAGAGATAAAATTCTTCAAGTAAATTGTTTTCTCTATAGAGTCATAGGAATCAATTATTTATTATTCATGGAAATGTTAGCACTTCTAATTTATACATGGGCTTTCATTTTTACTTATTGATTCACCTACAGGGCATGCCCCTACTGTAAACATAAAGGTACATTATTATTATTGCTGGCACTACCTATTAATAACTTGATATTGGAGCTGTGCTTCCAGTGACATGTTTAATCTGCTTTTGATTAAAACAAGTATTCAGTTATTCTTAGATACTATTTCCTTGAATCATAGTTTTAAATATTAGGAGCAACAACCTGACTCTTCTTTCTCTTATATGCTTTTGTATTTGTCCCTGTCATAAAAATAACTGGAGGCGTATTAACTTCATGGTGGTCAGTCTTCCAGGTATCAATCCTCCCTTGCTAGAACAGCGAAAGGATGGGAAAGGCAACTTCCTACCAATGAGATAGCACTTGATAGGATTATTCAATTTCTGAACTTGCTGCTGCTACCAAGGCTGTTAATTAGTACCAACTATGACAGCTTGTGGCACGATTGGACTCTTGTTCAACACAAATAGTCATTAGCTGTTAATGACTTTAAATCATTGTGAACAAGGCAGAGACTGACCTTATAACCTAAATGTTCCAAGGGATGCTTAAAAGTTATGAGGTCTCTGGGATCCTTGGGTGGCTCAGCGGTTTAGCGCCTGCCTTGGGCCCAGGGCGTGATCCTGGAGTCTCGGGATTGAGTCCCACGTTGAGCTCCCTAGATGGAGCCTGCTTCTCCTTCTGCCTGTGTCTCTGCCTCTCTCTCTGTCTGTGCCTCTTATGAATAAATACATAAAAATCTTTAAAAAAAAAAAGTTATGAGGTGTCTTGTAACGGGTGGAGCTAGGTGTCTGTACTGGAGAGCTGGGATTTTTTTCTTAGTCACAGAAATGATTTCTTTGAACAAATAATATAAGATATTGAGGTCTCAATTTACTCAATTTAAAAATAAATGTTTTACCTGATGTAGGATATTTTGTGTACAGAATTGGTGCCATACAAAAAAGCTAAGTAGGAAATGCATGAAGTATTTCCTATGGATTCTGTGTGCACCTTTGTGAGTTTTTGGAAATGTCACTTTTATTTTTCTTTCCATACAGAGTAGTATGGTTAGTTCTTTCCCATTATCTCTAGATAATGAGTGACTTAAGACTAGTTTGGCTGAAAGTTGAATGAATCAGTGGAAAATGAAAAATGCCTCCTTCAAAGCATTATGGAAAATATTTATTTACTAATTTATTTATTTGAAAAGTTTTAAGAAGGATGATTTGGAGATGTAGTTCTTTATATATTTTACATGTATTTAATATTTTGTATAACAGTTATTTAATCTATATACACCACAATATCCAGAGACAGACCTATAAGAATGACTCTAAAACACACCAGAAATAAAAAGAGCAGAGATTTGATTTATCAAGACAAAATTTCCAAGGTAGCATAAGGAATAAAAAATAGAAGAATGTAAGAAATATAAAAATATACAATAAATAAAATATCCATGGCTTCTTAATGGCATTGCTAAGTAACCTTATTATAGCATTGCTAGATGCTTTGGTTGTTAAATTCTGAAAGCATATGACTCATGCTGGGCCAGGAATAAGAGTCTTAGGTTCCATTTTTATATATATAAAATGGATATAATGCAAATATAAAAATATACAGTAAATAAAATATCCCAGGCCTCTCGATGGCGTTGCTAAATAACCTTATTATAGCATTACTAGATGCTTTAGTTGTTAAATTCTTAGAGCATATGACTCAGCATGGGCCAGGAATAAGACTCTTAGGTTCCATTTTTATTGTATTTGCCACTCACTTGTTGCTTACAGTATTGCAAATAGTCGCTGCCCAGAACCTCTCAAAGATGGGTGATAATTGCCATTATACCAATGGTGACACCAGAGACACAGTGTTGTCCCTGACATGTCAGTAGCCAATGGATGGTATATACATCACTGAACAATACACATGTATCTTCCCAAATGCAATTTTGTTTCCAGGCAAGCATAATTGCTACTCTGGCTTTGCTAAGATTTCTTATAAATTTGTACTTAGCAAGAGATTATCATTTATGGGATTAATTTAGCAATTATTAGTCTCAACTGGAAGATAACATGGGACAAATAAAAGTGGAATAATTTGGAAATTTGCCTAGCTTCTTTTGGAAAGACAGCTTAGGAAGAGTTAGAGATGGGAAATGAGTCCTAGGTTTTTCAGAATTGGAGTCAATGATTTTGATATTTTTGAATGAAAGTCAGGCTTAGGATTTTGGTAACATCAAATGTGTGTTCTCAGCTTCAAGTGTGTCATCCTAATTGGCTCAACTGAGCTGTAGCTTTTCTTTACTGGGTAAATTCTGCTTATGACAAGAAGATGCATAATATAGTAGTAAAAACTTATATTTATTGGGTGTCTTCCATGTCCCGAGAATTTGGCTAGGTATTTTCACATATATTATCTCATTTTCACAAAAACACAGTTCACATTGGAGAAATTAAAAGCAAAATGTCAGTGTGTCTCAAATCTCATGAAGCATGGGGCTGATCTTTGGCAAAACTGTCACTGTTGATTTTTGGTCTTCCTGGGCTCCCTTTTTCTGGATCTTTTCCTAAATCCTTGCCCCATGAATACCAGATCTAAAGCAAGTATATGGTACTGGCCATTTGCATGCTATGAATATTTAAACAATATCAGAAAAGAAAAATCCAAGAAGTTTTAATGTTAATGTATAAATAAGAGCAATACCTTATTTTAGGATAAAGCCCTGAGTGCTCCCAAATGCACAAGGATCTGGAATTCTCTGAGATATTGAGACTGAGAATCACTGGGACTGACAAAACCTGAAGGTTATTATTGGGCCTGGGGTAAAAAATGCAGTTTCTTTGGTTATGGGTAAAATGATGGAATCACAGTCCCAGAAATATTCTGTAGAGTTACTTTATTATTGTTACAAGCCCCAGGATGAAAGTTATAATAGTGGACGTTTAAATTGGTGGCAAATCAAAGAGCAAAAACATTTTTTGCATTTCTTCTTCTTTCATGAGGTAACCCTAATACATATGTTCTTGTGTATGTGAATGTGTGTCCCCATCCCTGTATGCCTGTGTCCGTGAGCTTTTATCTGTGCACCGGTGTGCATGTGAGTGTTAGAAAGCAAAAGTACAAATAATACAGAAGATCACGATAGTTGTCACTGAGTGATAATTCTCCAGTAAAAGAAATTTTATTATGCTTCCACCTGCCTGCGGATAAATCCACATCAAGTTGGATTCGTAGAAGAAAAACAAAGCAGTCAAATGAAGTTATGGGTGTGAAAGACAGGGAAGGAAAAATGAAGAAAAAAAATCATCCTGAAACTGTCAGTTTCAGGCCAGGGAAATGTGATCAGAGTCATAAAAAAGTCGAAGATGTAACAAGCCACAGGTCTAACGCGATAACTGGATGCTTGATAAATCTGGCTGGAGCCTATTTCTATCTGTGAATTGAGGATAATCTTTGAGGAGAAAGATGGGCCTTCTGACTGCTTAGATTCTTCTTCTAGGATCGGCCCTATAATCCAGGTCAATTAAAGGAAATTGGCAGAGCTTCCCTGGTGAAAACAAAAGCAGGTTTTCATGCAACAACGTGCTGTAGGTTAAGTAATGGACTCTTGGTTCCTTGGGACAGGATGTACTACTGGATACGTGCTAGGTTCATTACAGAGAGCGCTTGAAGCATCCACCAGGGTTATAGGCAACAGTTATTAAATCCATTTCCTAGGTTAGGTTCTCCGAGGTTCATCACAGGCCTCCTTCCTGAGGTGACCTGATTCTTCTGCCGTGAATGTATGGTGTGACTTGCAAAGCCTCTCGGTATAACAGTACACTCTTTTCACTATTGTCTTTTTCTCTGGTGCTGGGCATTTTTCCCAGCTGGCTCTTATTTGGCTCTTGAGAAATCAAATCCTGTCCTGGCTTTGTGGATATCAACCCTACTGCTTTAGTGTTTTATTATTATTATTTAATATTTATGGATGTGACATCATAGTCATCGTGTGTCCATTGCCAACTTCCTTAACTTCATTTTGACAGTCTCTACCCACAGGGCTACGTCTACTCTGAGAAAAAAAGGTGCAGCTTTCAGAGAGCACTTCAGGGAGATATCCTTAGTAGGTTGCTAATTAGCATGTTTTCTCTGCATCATTTTGGATGGTCTCAGCTTGTTTTCAGCTTTTCTGCAGCATGCATTATTTTTGCCTCTCTTAAAACATACCATTAAATTTCACTTCATGTAACTGCATCTGGAAAGAAAATATCAATCATTTCCCAGTAATTAAATGTGGCTACTTCACTGCTGATTTACTATCTGATAAAATCTCAGAATTTCCTTGAGCATTATTCTAGAATCTAGCCGGTGAGAAGTGTTATCACAGATACTCAAAAGTTTTGTGGTAAATCTAATGAGATCTCATGATAATTTTGGTGATACCTTATTAAAACTCCCTGTAGTATAATTAGGCCCCACTATCCCACATTTAATTGAGGGGAGGAAATTCTGAACTGTAACGTCAACAGCTGCAACCACTTTATGAAAATGTTAAGACAGTTAGCAAAGCCAAAACAGATACAGATTACTATTATGTAAATCATAAATTTACATACACCCCCACATACATATACACAGACATATATACATCTGCAGCAGATCACTTTGCCTTCAAACAGAGATGTGGGTAGGTGACACCTCCATCTACCTTACCATCAAGTCTCACATATATATCAACACCTTCTCCCCTCCCATGTCCTCTGTTGCACTGGTCCGTGGAGAGCTGACCCATCCCCAGCATTCTCACCTCAGATTGACTTGTCTGTCCATTACTATTTTCTTCATTGGCAAGTTCTGTCCTGTTCCCATCATAACTCCTAGAATGACTTTCCCCTACATTTGAAGTCACAAGGCTATAAAACTTGCTCCAGAGAGTGCTAGGGGCAGTAGAAACCTCACCTATTCTGAAGTCCAAACCACTAGGCATGGAACCAGCTTCTGAAAGCCAATTTACTCTCTACCCTTGCACAAGAAATATATTCCATGACACCTGGCAATCATAGAATTCACTGGGATGCACTGAAGACTGAGCGCATCCCAGTGAATTGTGTATAGAGTTTTTCACCTGTTGATGAAATAAGGAAAATGCTAAAAATCTCTGATATTAATTTTTAAAGATTTATTTATTTATTTTAGAGAGAGAGCATGAGTGCAGGGAGGGGCAGAGGGAGAGAGAAGGAGGGAGAGAGGGAGGGAGGGAGGGAGAGAGGAATGGAAAGGGGGAGAGAGAGAAAGAAGCAGACTCCCACTGAGTGTGGAGACCAATGCAAGCCTTGATCCCATAACACTGAGATCATGCCCTGAGCTGAAATCAAGAGTCAAATGCGTGACTGACTGAACCACCAGGTGCCCCTCTAGATATCATTTTCAACTGAAAATTTTATGGAGATAAATTATAAATGTAATTGGAAGAAATAATACAGAGAGATCTTTTGCACACTTTGCCCAACTTCCTCCAGGGTTGACATTTTGTAAAACTTAAAGTATAATATCACAATCGAGATTCTAATATTGATTTGATCCACTCAATCTTATTCAGATTTCCTTTTATTTGCATTTGTGTGTATGTAAGTTCTATACAGTTTCATCACCTGTGTAAGTTTGTGTATAAACCACTACAGTCAAGATACCGACTCTTGCTGCTTTAATTAGTGTATCCACCTCCCACTTTCCTCTTCATGCCCCATCCCTAACTCTTGGGAACCATTAATCTATCCTCCACTTTTAAATTTCTGTTATTTCCAAAAATATTATAGAAATGAAATAAGACCTTTTGGGATTTGTTTTTTTTTTTTTTTTTTCCACTCAGTATAATTCCCTGGAGAGCCATCTCAATTGTTATATATCAAAAATTCATTCCTTTTCTTTTCTAAGTAGATTCCACAGTATATTATGCAAAAAAGCTTGGTTAGCCATTCACTTATTGAAGAATGTCTGGGCTGATGCTAGTTTTGGCTATGATCAAATAAAGCTGCTAAGATCATTTACATACAGGACTTTTGTGAACATAAGTTTACATTTTCTCTGATTAATTAATTAATTATGAGTTGAATTTATTATTAATGTCTGAGTTGAAAGCTGAAGGATGGAATAAATACCTGGTAGTTCAATTACTGGGTTATATGGTAAGATGCACGTTCAGTTTTTATAGAAACTGCCAAAGTGTTTTCCAGAATGACCATATCATTTTTACACTCCCTCCAGCCATGTATGAATGATCCCATGTCTCCAGTTTCTCCATATCCTTGCCAACATTTAGTTTTGTTAACTATTTATTTTAGCTATTTTTGTAAGTGTATGGTGATACCTTGTGGCATTAATTTGCATTTCCCTAGTGGCTCATGATATTGAACATCTTTACTTTTGCTTATTTGCCATCTGTGTACCATTTTCAGGGAAATATCTGTTCATGTTTTTTGTCCACTTTCTAACTGATTTTTTTTTACTGTTGAATTCTGAGACACTTTGTATATTCTAGATATAGTCCTTTGTCAGATTTGTTGTTTGTAAATATTTTATCCCAGTCTGTAGCTTGCCATTTCTTCCTCTTCACAAGCACTTTCTCAGAGCAACAGTTTTGATTTCTGAATGTCATTTTAACAATGTTGTGAGTGAGGCCAGAAGGAAAACATTAGTGTCTATTATTTAAAGATGATCATCAAGATATGGCTTAAAATGCAAAGTCTACAGAAATCATAGTCCTATATCTAGTTTAGTTTACAGATAATAACAGTAGTTGGAAAATAAGGTATGTGAGGGTATGTTGTAATAAAGTTATCTATGAATTCATTTATTCATCCAATGAATAATTACTGAGTGAGAATTATGTGTCAGGGCCTATGATGGTGATGCAATAGGATTTAAATCACAAGAATGCATAATTAAAACTTAGATAAGAACTCTGAAGTAATGGAATATTGTACAGTAAGAACATTTAACAGAGAAACTAAAATTCCTCTTAGGAAATAATGCCTGAGTTGAGAGCTGAAGGATGAGTAAGGGCCAACTGGATAAGGAGTAGGGGAGGATGATAGAAGTGGAGGTGACAGATGGGGAGATATGCTGTTCTCAAAGGGGGTGCCACAGTGCAGAGACCCTACAGTAGGAGGGAACATGGGCAGCAGCGGAATGAAAAAAATGGCAGCCATAAGGTACGTAGTTGACGGCTAAGTGATGCAAGAATGGGTTGGAACTTGATCTTTATTCTGACAACTATTCTAAGACTTGGTAAGTTTAATGAGGGAGAAGCAAATTAAGTGATCAAACTTGCATTCTGAAAAACATACTGTAACTGCTATATAGAATGAGGAATGGAAGCAGCGGGAGAGGCATGGGCTCACAGCTAAGAAGCTTCTGTGGTTGTAACAGGTAAATGTTAGTGGTTATTTGAACTGAGATGCTTATGATATGTTCTTCATAAGGTTTTCAAAGGACTGATAGTCAACCTCAGACAAAGAAATTAAAGATAAAATTTGGGCTGCATTTTGTAGAATTGAGTCTTTATAGAATTGGGTGGACCTCCCTTTAGATACATACATAATGGAAAGACTACTGTAGGAGCAGTTTCTTCTCTGGAAAGGGACAAGGACAACTATTATCTGCCTTTAGGACTGAATCTAGAAGCTCCTGTACTTTGTCTTGCCACTTAGAGCTGAGTGGCACTCTATTCCAATCAGTTTTATGAAGCTTATCTTCCCCCTCCTACCTAAACCATTTGTAGATCTAGGACCCAAAACCAAAATGGCCCGAGTATCTCTTTTAAGACCTAAGTCATAAGAAAGGAAGTATGTTAAAAAAATAAAAGATGAGAAGAGAAAAGGTAAGAAAATCTAAGGGAGTAAGAGACAAAGAAGGGAGAGAGGGGAATATAATCAAAGTTTGTGACAAATAAGAATGAAGAAAAAAGGTTGCATATGGCAGGACGTGCCATCCATTATTAGTTGATGTTTCCTTACTGACAGAGTTTCCCATGTGAGTATAGCTCCCTTTCTCTAGCCATAATTGGTGGCAAAGTTGCTATTTGTGTGGAGGAAGAGTGTAGCAACCCAAAGAGCAAAATTGGAGCCAACTACCAGGGAGCCTTGGAAGCTAGAAAGGGTCCATGATTAAAAAAAAAAAAAAAAAAGCAATTATGTTTTAAAAGCCAATGGACAGATGGGGCATGGGTGGATGAAAGCACACCTTTAACATGAACCAAGAAGGAAATTTTACTCTAAATTCACAGAGTCATATTTCCAAGTGTACTCAAAACATTTGGTGCCTGTGCTTGTTTATACTTGGGATATCATATTTTTTTGTTTGTATGTTTTAATAAAGAGCTTGAAGAGAAAAGAATCACCTCTAAAGCTTTTGGATGGCAAATAGATCATATAAAACATTCTTCAATAATCTAAGTATAAATGATATCCAAAAGCACATAGATCATATTTTTCAAACTATCAAGTAAAATAAAAATGAAACAAATATGTAATGAACAGGAATATGTTATTCTTATTAAATATTTCAAAATTTCAATATACAGAAAGTCCCCAACCCCAGTTGTGTTTGTTGTGTTTACCTGTCTGTCTCAAGGTTAAAAGGAAATAAAAGGACCGCTCCATGGATCTAAGTGACAAATTAAATCTGATTTGTTTTGGATATATATTAATAAATGTGTATCCAAGAGGTCAATTTAGCTCTAGTGGCTTAGGCTGCTAAGTGTAGTCACTTTGCTCACAGAGAAACTATCTAGTTTACTCAGCAAGTTCAGAAGGATTCATTTTTGATATTGTTGGCTTTTAGAAAATTTTGGTCGCCATATTCACATTCTAATTCTAGCTATGGGAGAGATTGGCAGTGCTTTAGGGCAGGAGGGGCAGCTGGCATCAAGAGAAAACATGCTGAAATGCTCAGGATGGCATTTAAGGAGTAATTGCAGTTATGAATGGCTCTCACAGGTAGTGTCAATGCAGATTTGCCTCTATGAATATGACCACTTTTTTATGCTTGGAAAATTCAGGAAGATGTTTTCATCTCAGATAAACACATTTTGCATGATTCCTTTTTATACTCTATTGAGGCAGATTCTTTTGGAAATTGTACCCTAAAAGATATCCACAGACTGGCATTGATCAAGTGGTTGCACATATTACCTATTCCCTCTACAAAGTGTTATAGGACCAGATTCTCTCTCTTATACTATTAAATGGAAGAAAGAGGAAAACGTCTGAAGAGAGGAAAATCACAGAAAGAAAAGTATAAACTAATTATATTTTTTCTCCTTCATCTCATCCATCTCTTTGAGATGGTATTAGATTTATAAATGATGAATCCTTTGCTCACAATACTATTTTACCTTGAAAATTCTAATCTATTTTATAAACAGTTATCTAATTTTGGGGAATTTTCTGATAGCACAGTGTCCTGTTTCTTGGTTGCTCCCCAATTTTCAAAAATGTAACCAGTTTGTTTTCCAAGGACAGGTGAAAAATTGTCCAAGGAAGAATTTATCAATATGGGAAACTCTCCCAAGATAAAGGACCCTGAGAGTTGATGCCATCATACAGTTGGAAGTTGCTGTTAAAAGCTTGAGGAAAATGATGGTTGGTTCACGTTAAGTGAAGTGGAATGCCAAATGCTGTGTGACAGACATCAAAGAAGGGATCAAAGGCTGATGAAGTAGATGTACTACATAAGGCTAGAAAACCCACCTGAGGGATCCCTGGGTGGCGCAGCGGTTTGGCGCCTGCCTTTGGCCCAGGGCGCGATCCTGGAGACCCGGGATCGAATCCCACATCAGGGCTCCCGGTGCATGGAGCCTGCTTCTCCCTCCGCCTGTGTCTCTGCTTCTCTCTCTCTCTCTGTGACTATCATAAATAAAAAAAAAAAAAAAAAAAAATTTAAAAAAGAAAACCCGCCTGATGACTATGTTCTAAAGGAAGTCCCAGACTTAAAAAAAAATAAATAAAGTTGCCTGGCTGGCTCAGTTAGTAAAGCATGACTCTTGAGTTGTGAGTTTGAGTCCCAGGTTGGGAATAGAAATTACCTAAAAATAAAATCTTCAGAGGCACCTGGGTGACTCAGTCAAGTGTCCAACTCTCAATTTTGGCTTCGGTCATGATCTCAGGGTCATGAGAGTGAGCCCTGCGTGCAGGCTCTGTCCTGGGTGAGGAGCCTGCTTAAGATTCTCTCTTTCTTCCTCCCTCTGCCCCTCCCCCACCACCTTCGCGATCTCTGTCTCTTTCACTTAAAAAAAAAAGTTCCAGGGGACACTCCATTTATTAAAGCAGCTTTGGCAGGAGGCAGCAACATTATAGAAAAGCTTCATGGTGGTTGTGCTTCATAGACCAGAGTTGATGGTAGAAGTTGCCTTAAGCACCAGGGATTGATAGGATCCCAAAATAACAAAGGCTAATTATTAAATGCCAAATGCCAGTTGGGCCTACTTACTGTAAAGAGCAGCAGGGGTAGGTGGTAGCTGGGAGACCTAAGATGCAGAGGGCTCTGGAGATTTTTAATAGAACATGGCATCTCTAGGGACAAGATAGATAGGAATCTAGCAGAAGTGTTGTTCAATCTATACAATTAAAATAAATAGAGTAGATTGTTAATATGCTAGGCAAGTTCCCAGTTTACCAATCCATAATCCATTTACTCTAGGAGAGACCAGATCCTCAGAAGGAAGGACACTACAAAATCATGGCAAGTGAATATGGTAATAATTCCCCCAGCACTTCTGCAAGGGAACCTATGGGCACTTACTTAACTATATTTTGAGATAGGGAAAGATCCAAACATTTTGAGGAACATTGAACACAGAGGTTATGGCTCAGGTTTGACTCCAGGAGTCCAGAGTCCCACCCACTGATTATTTACCCAGTCTCACAAAATATAATTGAATGTAGCAAGAAGAAACTCCACATTGGGACTGAAGCCTATGCCTGTGGGTAAGAGTAATCGTAATGAGGAATGCCAAATAAAGTCTCAGAAATAGTTTCCTTCCCATCTTCCCTTCCTGAATTTATTTCTCCAGTTTCTGGAAGTATGGAAATATAAAGCTTGAAGCATATGAACTTTAACTTACAAAACTAAGTTACCATTTCCTCAATAATTGGGTCGTACTTTCTTCCCAGGGAAGTTTGAATCTAATGGTTAATGTGAAAGATACAAAGGTTGGCTCCTTTGCCTGATTTCCTTCAAGTTGGCTGGCAATTTCCTAGCTTCAGAGCTCCTCCTGAGATTGGCTAAGGACATTGTGGGGCTTACCTTTTCTCTACCCAGTGGTACTTCTTTTACCATCCCATAGGTGGTAATGCCAATGACACTCTCCAGTAAACTTTGTGCATGCAAACCTCAGTCCTCTGAATCTGCTTCACAGGGACCTGATCCGCAGCAGCAGCCTTTCGTTTATCAAGATAAGAGAGTTGTGGGACTTGCCCAGCAAAATGAACTAAATGGCTGAAATTTATTTAGCCAACTCTTCCAAAGTGTTAGATATACTAAGGGATCATTTATCTGTAGCTTTCTTAATATGAAAATTATGTTGGTTTGATGAAAGGTAACTTGGGAAATAAATCAATGAGTTGATTCTGTTATTTGAGCTCAGCCCAGCATTCCCATAAACATTTCATATTAAAAAATTCAAGGAGATATTTGGGGAGATCTTTGGGGAGAAATCTGCCTTCCATCGTTGGGGAATTCAGACCTACCTTGAGCTACACCACTAAATAAAAAGGAGCCCCCTTATTCTATCTGGTCATTATACACACAATGGTGGGATCCTTTGTTAAAATCCTCCAAACCTGAAATGAATGTGCTTCCCCCCCTTCTCTACCCTCATTTAATTATTATTTTTTTAAAATTATTGTTTTTATAGTAATAAATCTGGAACAATTTCACCTCCCTTTTTGATATTTTGAAACTAACTTCTATTTTAAATCTTGGGTGTAGACTGGCTTTTATTTATTGCTTTTAGAAGACTTTCAACCTTTACAATCTAAAAGGTATAAAACCTCAGAGAAATGGGGAAAGGTACTACTATTTACTGAGTATCTGTTGTGTGCCTGCCATTTTGCTTGGCTTATTCATATGCATTATTTCATTTAATCTTCATAATCATCATGTATTATAATTATTATTCCCATTATGTAAAAAGTTGAGAGGTAAAATAGCTTGATTAAAAAGTCAGACAGCTCATAAACTGAAAATGTGAGGTTAGAAACCAAGTCCTAGTCCCAGAATCCAAGTTCAAAGCTCTTTCCACAGCTAATTTGACTGTGTAACTAAAATCCATATCCTCTTCATGGCAGTTTTTAAAGGTATTAAAAAGTTTTATCTTACCTGAAATATTGTGATTTCATAGGTAATTAAACTCCATTGAAATTTTAATTCCTTTTTCAAAAATCACAGGGAAATTTGTGCTATTAACAAGAGAATTATTTGGCCCCTGAAAATAGAGTATATTATCCTCCTTTTTAATTCTTTACTTTGAACTTGGAAATTTTCACTTGTACAAAATGGGAATTTAGTAGTTAAAATATAGTTAATTGTGGCTAGTGTGTGTATTAAATATATTGTACATATGAGTTTGTGTTTGTGCATGTATTTAATTTATATGACACATTATTGCCTAGTAGAAGTGAGTTAATAGACCATTAAAATGGTTTAGAAATATTTAATGTATTTGGGATATGATTCTCTACCTACCTCACCACTGGTTTTAGAAGATACCAGGGTAATGAGGTGAAACAATGGTTTCCCTAAATGAATTTGAAACAAGTGACAATGGATCTTCCAGATAATGACTGCACAGAAGGAAGGGCAGCACCCTTCTTCTTTCTGTTTTCTCCATATCTTATTCATGATTGATATCTACTGCTGACTGAGTGGTAAACAAAGGAATAATTTTAGGAAGTAAGTCTTTCCATATCATCATTTTAGTTATAAGAAACCCTCTGAGAGAGTGAGCTGAGTATAATAGTCTAGCAGAATCTAGATAGGGGTGCTCCTTTTAGTAAAATAAATAGCTGGAAGGAGATAAATAAATGATTGCAGACAGTATTAAGAAGTAATTGCTTCTGTGTATCCTAAGTCAGAAGTAGAATTTTATGATCAACATACATCTATTCTGGAGAAGAAAACCGGAGAGTGCAACATATTCATGTCAGTACACCTAGGACAACTCTCTCTCATTGCTTCCAGGTTTGGAGCAGGGATTCAAGGTTCCATTGGACTGTTGTTTATCAGAGAGTGTTTTATGCTTGTTGTTACTAATGCTTCATTTTAGTATCTTGGAGTCAATGTGTCTCCATGTGGGAAAACTTTAGGCTACCCAAGAAAACCTATTTGACACTGACTCAAGAGGGTTATACAAGAATCCAAGGCAGTGCTTTAACAAATAATTAATAGTATGTAACAATGAAGTTTTGTAAGTGCAAAACCTTTGGTTTAGTTACTAAAGCAAACACTGCATATTATATCTAAAGAAAGCTCCGATGTCCTGCATCTATTGGAGTGATAAGAATTCATTCTTGTATGTTTACTTTATAATTTCTAGAGTGTTTTGTTTCATTCCATGTCTTGAATGTTTAATATGACTAATTGCTTCTTGCTCTGGAAATGAGCATATTCTTTGATAAATTGTTCAAGTGTTTAGACATATAAATTGAAAAAATTTAGATACTTGACACTGTGTATAGCATACAAGTTGGTGAAGGGAACCTCAATACCACATGCCAAACAGGTTCTTCAACATTATGTATTTACAAAGAGATTGATGAAAAATAACATAGGCTTTGGAAAGTTAGCTTCCTTTCATTTCAAGATTTTATTTTGTTTATTTGTTTGATATTTTAAGCTAGAAACAATTGAGTCATTGAACAGATGAAAAAAATCATACAGGTTTACTTTACATACAGCACACACACAGAGTCACTAAATAATATGTATTTTCTGAAACATTTGTGAAGGCTAAGGGAAGACATTGAAATAAATATAGATGGGGGGGCAGATAAAGCAATAATGCCACCAATTACCTTTATCAGCCATAACATTCCATTATACAATTCATAGAGACACGTAGATATATCTTTATAGATTGGTTTTGGCTTATCTATCAAGACAGATGTTATCATTTGAGTTGAACCCAGTACATCATACATTCATAAAAGCCAGATGGATGACACTGCTTATAGGAAGTTTAGTGCCTGTCTATAAAGGCCAGATGGGTGCCGCTTCACAAAAAGTTTTATATTGGCCAGCTGTGACTGCACTCTAGAGAGTAACGAAATATTTTCAATTCTCCAAAGAATTTCCCTACTCTTTGTTTTCCATTGTAATCATCTGTAGAACCTTTCAGAATGGAGACATACCATTTGTATAATCATATACAACCTATATCTAAAGACAGTTGTTCTTTGGTAGTATATAAAAAATATAAGACACTCAGTAGCCATTCCAGCCAAAGAAAACAAATGAGTCAGATTGTGAGATGATTTTATGCTGGCTATTTCTTTCACTTGTAAATGGTTCTGAGTCCTATAAATGTATCTAAAAATATGTCAAAATGTACAAGAGATTTCTTTGATGGAAAACACCCAAAATCTATTCTCTTCACCTGTATTAACACACAAGATTCCAAAACCTTGTGGTGAGTGAAAATCAAGCCAATGCTGAATGAAGGCTAAATTGATATTCCATCTCTATGTGGTTTCCTCATAAAATATTTATTTTTGTGACTTATTCTCTTTGCTGACTTGGTGACTGAATTGGTTATGCTTGGTTTCTTAAATTTTCAGTCGCATAAATAGTTTGCTTGTAATTTAATATTATGATTACTTAAAAATCCTAAGTGTACAACAGACTATAAATTCAAGATAGAACCATCTTAAGGCTTTGTAAATATTCAAATTTATGAATATCACAATTACAAGTTATTTTCCCCATGAAACTTTTTACATTATAAGACCTATTACTTTCTTAGAGTTTCACATTTTGTTCATTTGATCAGTAGCAATTCCCTCTTGTTTAAGAACTATTTTTTCATGAGGAAAGATTTATATTATCTCATGAGTTTTACTGTGTACATGGCAAAAGTAAAGAACAACCTATCTTAGTTAGCTGTGAATAATGAAGTTAGTAAGCCTCTAGCATGTTTGATTCAAATTCTTCAAGGTTAGTCACTGTTGGTGAAATCATGGATGTTAAATGTGTAAATGCTGACAATTTACCATGTTTCTAACCTAATACACCTATCATGATAAATCTCTTAAGGCTTTGGAGTATTTAGTGTTTAGTATGCCTAAGCAAAGAAAAAAGCATCTTTTTAAGATTTTATTTATTTATTTGTGACAGAGAGAGAGAGAGAGAGACAGAGAGAGAGAACAAGCAGAAGAGTGTCAGACAGAGGGAGAGGGAGAAGCAAGCTCCCCACAGAGCAGAGAGCTTAATGTGGGACTCGATTCCAGGACCCTAGGATCATGACTAGGGTCATGAGCCAAAGGCAGATGCTTAACAGACTTAGCCACCCAAGTACCCTAAAAGAAGCATTTCAATGAAGAAGAGGGAGAGCATGAATCTCTCCCCATCACTAGGGTCTTTGCCTTCTTCATTTAATATATTTCAATATAGCTTCTCTCTACACAAAGTTTGAGAAACTCTGAACTAAACAACCAATGAGAGATTCCTTTAGATTTTAGGTATCTGGATCAAGAGTTCAAATTGGACAACACTTGGATTATTTGGTGATAAAGTTTAAAGAAAAAAAGAGCAGCAATGCGTACTCATGAGCCAGCAAGTCAAAAACATGGTTAGTCAAATATGCCAACCACACCTGACTTTCTAATTTTCAAAGTAGAAGGGTTCCTTCACAGATTGCAGCACAATATCATGATATAGTTGAGAGTGAATGTGGTTCCACTGCTATTCTCCAGTAAGAAGGAAGCAGAATCTATGTCCTGAGCAGAAACACTTTAGTAGTTTAGACCTTTGAAATAGGGTTTAAAGAGTGAATCACTTGGGCTCCAGCATTACCATGTTGACAAGACACAGCTTATCCTCATGTACAGGGTAGAATAATAGCATGGGACCAGATCTCTGTGATTCTGGGAATCTGATCTCCTTAAAGAGCTCTCACACTTGAAATAAAGCATGGTAAAATACTAGAAATTGCCACAGATGGCAGAGTAGGGAGATACTGAGCTTACCTTTTCCTATAGAGAATCTACACCTACATATATAATATCTCTGAGAACAAACTAAAGACTAGCAAAACAGATCATACACAACTAAGGATACAAAGAAAAAGGCATATTGAGATGGGGAGAAGAGGCAGAGATGTGGTTTGATCAGGATTCACAGCCGGAAGGATATAACCATACAAACCATCCCTGAAGAATGAAGGGGTGAGCCCCATAGTAGGCTCTATAGCCTGTGGGACCTGTACTAGGAAAAGGAGCCCCCCAGTGTCTGGCTTTAAAAACTGGAGGAGCTTATGTCTAGGAGAGCAGAAAAGTGGTAGGAAACCAGGATTCTGCTCTTAAAAATCATGTGTACAATCTCCCTTGCTCAGAGTCTCAGTGCAAAGGCAGGCATAATTAACTATTTTATAGTCAATGTATCCTGGAGGGGCAGGGGTCTGTTGGAATGTTCTCTGGAGACAAAAAAGCACTGGCAGGCACCATTTCTTTGCCGCCTCCCTTCTACCTAGCTGGTCTGGTGTCAGTGGGTGCCATTTCTGACACTTTCTTTCCAGCTACTATGCTAGCACCACTTGCCCCATCCTGACTTTCTCCTATGGATTTGCCCACTGAACTCATCTGCCCCACCAGGAGCTCCTCCAAAGTGGCCTGCTACCCCAACCTTCCCAGTAGGTTGCATTGGCCAGCACCAGAGCCCTTTCTAAATAGCTTTCCTAGCTCTGCCATTTTTAATGGGCACACTTGGCTGGCACTGAAACTTCTCCCAAATGGCCCTGCCTTGTGGCCAGGCCCCCATATTAGAATATCCATAATAGTGATATCTGGACCTCACAATAAGCCATGCTGGAGACCTGCCCTGCCCACCAGTAAGCCAGGTTCTGCAGCCAGCTGTGCTGGGGGCCAACCTTTACACACCAGTGCCCCCAACAGTCATGTCCAGCTCTCTCCCTCAGACAGGCCATAGACCAGTCCTGCTCACCAGCATAACCATAAAATTCATGGCCCAACTTCACAGACAACCATAGCAGGAGACAGCCCTTCACATCAGCAAGTCTACACCAATCATGACTCAGACACGACAGGAGGATGCATGCAGCCCATATAAGAGTCACTCCTAGGGTAAGTGGCTCAAGTGACCAAGGAGAGTTTGCAGTACAAAGCTCCACAGAACACCTTTTTCATAAAGTCATTACGTCAAGACTAGGAGCCATAGTTGATCCAAATGGAGATTAGCAATCTACCAGATAAAGAGCATCATAAAGATGCTCATCAAATTCAGAATAATGGATGAACAGAGTGGGAACTTCAACAAAGAGAAAATACAAAAATAAAAAACAAAGCAATTAGAGATGTTAAAAAAATACGGTAGGAGGAATCAAGCAGATTAGAGGAAGCAGAACCGATCTGCAATTTGGAGGACAGAGTAGTACAAATCATCCAAATGAACAGGAAAAAGAGAATAAAAAATGAAGGTAGGTTAAGGAACCTGTGGGACAACATCAAGTGTATTAAAAATCACATTATAGTGGTCCGAGAGAGAGAGAGAGAGAGAGAGAGAGAGAAGAAAAAATTATTTGAATAAATAATACCTGAAAACTTCCCTCACCTGGGGTAAAAAAAGGGACATCCAGGTCCAGGAGGCATAGTGGACACCAAGAAACATGAACTCAAAGAGGTCCACACAAAGACACCTAATAATTAAAATATCAAACACTAAAGAGGCAATTTTAAAACACTAAGAAAAATACAAATTGTTATGAACAAGAACAACTACCTAAGGCTATCAGCAGATTCCTCACCAGAAACTTTGCTGGCCAGGAGGGAGTGGAAGGATATATTCAAAGTGCTGAAAGGGGAAAACAAAAACAAAAACCCGTGAATACTCTACCTGACAAGGTTATTATTCAAAAACAAAAACCCGTGAATACTCTACCTGACAAGGTTATTATTCAGAATTGAAGAATAGATAGAGTTTTCTGGACAAAAGTTAAAGGACTTCATCACCATTAAACCAGCATTACCAGGAGCATTAAAGGGACTTATTTAAGCAGAAAAGACTATAACTAGAAATAAGTAAATTATGAAAAAAAAAAACACCAATAGCAAAACTAAAGTAAAGATAGTTAATTAATCACATATAAAACTAGTATGAAAGTTAAAAGAGGAAAGTAGTAAGGTCAACTATATCTAAAGTTAACTAAGGGATACACAAAATAAAAAGATGAAAAATACGACATCAAATACATAAAATGTGGAGGGGGTAGAGCAAAATTGTTGTGCTTTAGAATGTGTGCAAACTTATGTGACCATTAACTTCAAATTGACTGCTCTATATATAGAATATTATATATGAACACCATAGTCATCATAAACAAAAAATAGTATCTATTTTGTTAATTGATACACATAAAATAAACAGAAAGGGATACAAACACAACACTAAGGAGAGCAACCAAATCATAAAGGAAGGGAACAAGAGAAGAAGAAAGGAACAGAGAATAAATACAAAAACAACCAGAAAACAACCATTAAAATGGCAATAATTTCTTTAAATGTGAATGAGCTAAATGTTCTAATAAGAAGACATAGGCAGCTTGAATGTGTTGAACAAAACAAAACATATATGTGCTGCCTACAAGAGACCGACTCCAGATTTAAAGACACATACAGACTTGAAGGTTGGAAAAAGTAATTCCATACAAATAGAAAAAAAAAGAAAACAGGAATGACAATACTCACATCACACAAATTAGTCTTTAAAACAAAAACTGTAACAAGAGAAAAAGAAGTGATTTACATAATGATAAAGGAATCAATCCAACAAGACGCGATATAATTCTTTTAAATATCTATGCACACAGCATGAGGCACCTAAGTACATAAATCAAATATTAGCAGACATAGGGGAGAAAATGACAGTGATACAATAATAGTAGGGGACTTTAACACCCCACTTACATATAGGTCACCTGGATAGAAAACATTGACCTTAAATGATACATTGAACTAGATGGATTTAATAGATATATACAAAGCATTTCACTGAAATGCAGTAGAATTTACATTCTTTTCAAGCGCACGTGGAACACTCTTTAGTATTGATCTCATGTTAGGCCACAAAAGAAGCCTCAATCAATTTAAGAAAACTGAAATTATATTAAGTATCTTTTTCAACCACAAAAGTTTGAAACTACAAATTAATTACAAGAAAAAAAAAACCCTAAAAATACCACAAATACATAGAGGCTAAAAACATGCTACTAAATAACCATGGGGTCAAAGAAGAACTCACAGAAGAAAAAAAAAAACCTGAGACAAATGAAAATAGAAACACAATGTCCCCAAATCTATGAGATGCAGAAAAAACAGTTCCAAGAGGGAAGTTTTTTAACAACACAGGCCTACCTCAGGAAACAAGAAAAATCTCAAATAAACAATCTAACCTTATACTTAAAGGAATGAGAAAAAGAACAAACAAAGTCCAAAGTTAGTAGAAAGAAGGAAATAATAAATTGAATAGAAACTCAAACAAAACTGGAAAAGATCAATGAAACTAAAATTATTTATTTCAAAAAAGAAACAAAATTAAATTAATAAACTTTTAGCCAGACTCATCAAGAAAAGAAAGAGAAAGCATCCAAATAAATAAAATTAGAAATGAAAGAAGAGAAGTTATAATGGATACCACAGAATACAAAAGATAGATAATAAGACTGCAACAAACAATTGGGACACCATGGAAGAAACAGATAAAGTCCTAGAAATACAATCTTCCAAGAAAAGTCAGGAAAAATCAATTATGAAGTGAACCAGAAATTTAAAAACTCCTGAAGTACCCGTGTGGCTCAGTCAGTTAAGCATCTGATTCTTAATTTTGGCTCTGGTCATGATCTCCCAAGTCATGAGATTGAGCCCTGCATTGGCTCCATGCTCAGTGGGGGTTCTGCTTGAGATTCTCACCCCCTGCCCTTCCCCTATTCATGCTCCCTCTCTCTCTCTCTAAAATAAATAAATAAATCTTTAAAAAAATAAGAAATTTTTAAAACTCTCAACAAACAAATGTCCAGAACCAGGCAGCTTCATTTGTGAATTCCAACAAACATTCAAATAAGAGTTCATACCTTTCTCAAACTATTCCAAAAAATTAAACAGAAAAGAAATCTTCTAAACTCATTCTATGATACCATAATTACATAATACCCAAACCAAAGACACCACACACACAATAATTACTAGCCAATATCCCTGATAAACCTTGATGCAAAAATGCTCAATAAAATATTAATAAACAAATTTAACAATACATTAAAAAAATACATTAAAAGTTTTTTTAAAAAAACTATATAGCACTGAGGAAAGAAACTGAAGATACATTGTGCTCCTGGATTTGAAGAATGTTGTTAACATGTCCATATGTATGTACATATCATACACCATGATAGAGTGGGATTTAATCAGGAGATACAAGAATGGTTGAATATCTACAAATCAATCATGTAATATACACCACATTGTGATATATACCACAATAACAAAAAGAAAGGTAATAATCATAAGAGCATTTTAATAGATGTAGAAAAAACATTTGATAAAATTCACAATTAATCATGATAAAAACACTTGACAAAGTGGATATAGAGGGAATATACCTCAACCGAATAAAGGCCATATGTGAAAACCCACATGTAACATCATACTCAAAGGTGAAAAGCTGAAAGTTTCCTTTAAGATCAATAACAAGACAAGCATGCCCACTTTCATCACTTTTATTCAACACAGTATTGGATACTCTAACCAGAGCAATCAGGCAAGGAAAAGAAATAAAAATTATTCAAGTTGAAAAGTAGAAGTAAAACTGTCACTATTTGAAGATGGCATAGTACTATGATAGATAACCCTAAACACTCCACCAAAAAAACTACTAGAAATAATAAGGAATTCAATAAAGTTTCAGGACACATAAATCTATTGCATTTCTATACACTAATAATGAACTATCAGAGACAGAAATTAGGAAAATAATTCCATTCAGAATTGCATTAAAAATAAAATACCTAGGAATAAATTTAATCAAGGAGATGACAGACCTATTCTCTGAAAACTATATAGCACTGAGGAAAGAAACTGAAGATACATTGTGCTCCTGGATTTGAAGAATGTTGTTAACATGTCCATGCTCTTCAAAACAATCCATGAATTCAAAGTATCCCTATCAAAATATCAGTGGCATTTTTCACATAATTAGAGAAATCTTAAAATTTATATGGAATTACAAGGCCCTGAAAAACTAAAGCAATATAGAGAATGAAGAACAAAGCAGGAGGTATAGTACTCCCTGACTTCAAACTGTACTATAAAGCTATAATAATCAAAACAGTATGGTACTGTCACCAACATAGATACATAGATCAAAGAAACAGAATAGAAAGTTCAGAAGTAACCCCATCAATCAACCTCAACAAAAAGGCAAGAATATACAATAGGGCAAAATCTGTTTCTTCAGTAAAAGGTGTTGGGAAAACTGAACAACCACATGCAAAAAATGAAACTGGATCACTTTCTTACACCATATACAAAAAAAATTCAAAATGTATTGAAGACTAAATGTAGACAGGAAACCATAAAACTCCTAGAATATAACAGGTGGTAAGCTCTTGGACATTGGTCTGAACAATAGGTTTTTTTTTTTTTTTTGATTTGTCTCCTGAGACAAGAGCAACAAAAGCAAAATGAATAAATGGGATTACATCAAACTAAAAACAATATCTGCACAGCGAATAAAACCATCAACAAAAAGAAAAGGCAACCTACTGAATGGGAGAAGATTTTTGCAAATGATATAACCAATAAGAGGTTAATATATAAAATATACATGGAACCTCCACAACTCAATATAAAATAAAACCCAACAATCCAATTTTAAAAATGGGCAGATTGGGCACCTGTGTGGATCAGTTGGTTGAGTATCTCCCTTCGGCTCAGGTCATGACTCTGGGATCCTAGAATCAGGCTCCCTGCTCAGCTGGAGTCTGCTTTTCCTTCTCCTTCTGTGCTCTCTCTCTCTCTTAAATAAATAAATAAGTCCTTAAAAAATGGGCAGAGAATGTGAAAAGACATTTCTCCAAAGAAAATATATAGATGACCAACAGGAACACAAAAAGATGCTCAACATCACTAATCATCAGAAAAATGTGTATCAAAACCACAGTGAGATATCTCCTTACATCTGTCAGAATGGCTATTTATCAAAAAGACAAGAAATAACAGGGACTAGTGAGGATGGGAGAAAACAGGAACCCTTGTGCACTATTGGCGGGAATACAAAATGGTGCAGCTGCTGTGGAAAACAATGTGGAGGTTCCTCAAAAAAACTAAAAACAGAGCTGAAACTAATACAATATTGTATGTCAGCTATACTTCATTTAAAAAAAGGATGCAGTGGCCCAATAATATGGATATTGTTTTTTCCAAATAAAAAGAGTTAGCATTACACATAAAACAATGTCTTTTAAGACACTGTCTTTTATAGAGTGTCCTTTCTAATTGCATAAGTATCTGTAGCTATTACAATCCAGTTGCTTTGGGAAATTTGAAAATTAATAATAAGTTCTTAATTGGAATAAAATTTTCCCTGATACATTTAATACTTATTTTAGTAAGGGTACTATTTATAAAACTTACAACACATTTGGATACACTGGAAAGGGTTTAGAGTCATGTAAATAAGTGGGTTTATGATGAAGTCCAGGAGGATTTTGTAACTAGGGTTTTTGTTTATTTGTTTTAGTTTTGTATGTTTGTTTTAGCTTGAAGAAGATAGCTATAATTATGTTAATATTTATTGAAATATTTTGATAAAAATAATTCTGTTTGGAAACCATAAGAATATAAGAATATTTTGTCTGTAATAGCCTGGGTACTCATGTCCTAAAGTAGACTTCTAAAGTTGAAGAACCAAAAAGGTAGGTAAATTTTACAATAGTAGAATTAAAATAAGCATCAGATTTTTCTTGCTTGATCTGTATGAGTGTTTATTTCTTTAGACTTTACACAAACATGAGTAAGTAAATTGGAAATATTATATATGTATATTTTGGAAAATCTTATTTGATCTTTACTAGATTTTAATTACATGGAACAAAGCTAATGGAATTTTAAGGGCTTACATTTGGTTCCAAATGCATCATACATTTAGACTTTTTCAGTGTTTTAAATAATCATTGCTAGTTTGCTTTTGTAACTGAAGCAGATGTGTAGCATTCATAGCAATACCAAAGGAAAGTTTTAATTTATTAACTAAAATGTTATAGCTCCTATAAGGTTAGTACCTTCATGTAAGCAAAAGCAGTGATCTGTAAATTAGCTTCTCTTCTCAGAAGTAGAGTTGCTATGGATATTTAAATAGGATTTAACTGAAAGAGAAAGTTCTGTGGCTAAATCAAAGCATTAAAACATTTCAGTGAAGTTTAGATTTCATTTCACTTTCCCAACTTGCAAATGACTTTCCCCAAGCATGAAAGGCAGAAGTTGAGAAGGCTGGGAAGAATGTGGTTTCTATAAAGCAAAGCACAGTCCCCGATTTCTGTGTAACTACCATCATTCCATTTCAGTGTTGATTTCCAAAGTCTGATCATGATTCCTTCTGGAGTCATCTACAGCTTAAAATGTTGAACTGATAACAAAGTGGCATAGCTTTTGAGTTGTTCTCCCAACGTTGGATAGCAGACCACTCATTTGGCTTAAGACTTTGGAGGAGAACCTCAGGAAGGAACCGAGGCAATTCCCTTTCCACAACTGTGTTCCAAGATGATCTCTCAAGATCAGACTTCACTGAGAAAGGTCCAGACAACGTTGACACTCTGCAAGGGGGACTCAGCAAATGGTTCTTGACAGAGTCAGTCACTATTCCCTGACTAGATCTGGTCTAGATCATCTTAACCAGAGATGCAGAGAGGGGCTGACAGAAGAGGTAGGCTAAATCTCTGGTATACATACAGCATTGATCTCTTCCATCTTTGGTTTTAAGAAGACTGACAGCTCTGATCAAATTCAAGTTGATGTTATTTTTCATACTATTCCTTCCTTAAGGGATGCTCCTTAGTAAGCAGGGGAAACACGGTGCCAGCTACCATATGCATTTTTGAAGGCTTCTTGACCTTACACCTGCTGTAACATGTGTTCCATTTCTTATCAGTCTCAGTATCTAATGCTTTTCTTTAGGCTTAAAATAAGTGTTGTCTTTATGGTTTAATAGGACTCAAGTTAAATCTTTACAATTGGCTGAAAAATATAGCAGTTAAAGGTAGAATAGCTTACTGTAGAGGGTAAATTTAGTTACTGGGAATCAAATACAAAGGGGAAGTGAGGACATTAAGCCATGACAGATGCAAGTTGCTGTCCATTATACTTATTAAATGTGACCTTAGAAAACACTAATGATTCTTAATCGAGTACTGCCAACTAAAATGACTATAGTCAAGAGGAATCCTGGGGGCTCCTGGTGGTCAGTCGATTAAGCATCTGACTCTTGGTTTCCACTCAGGTCATGATCTCATGGGTCATGAGATCAAGCCTACCTCAGGCTCCACACTCAGTGGAGAGTTTGCTTGAAGATTCTTTCCCTTTACCCCTCACCTGACTCTCTCTCTCTCTCTCTCTCTCTCTCTCTGGAATAAATAAATCTTAAATAAAAAGAGGAATACTAGATTGCAAAACCACACTTAAAGATACACATTATGAGTAACATTGGTCTAAAGTTTCAGTATATCCTCACCAGAGGTCTTACAAGTATAATGGCTTTGTAAAACTATTTCAAACTAACATAGAAGAACAAGAAGTTGATTATATTCTTTTTGATGGATTGATGCAGTTTATGAGGGAATCAGTACATCTAAGAAGAACAAAATTTATGAATTTTGTCTTAGGTCTGTACCTCTCTTTACCATTGGTTATTTAGCAAATGGAGTCTGTGACCAAGCTCACTTGCTCAGGTTTTATTGACAGGTGGAATCTCAGAGCAGCAGGTCTGAAGCAAGGAAAGTGAGGCAGGGAGAGAGGGAGTAAGCATTCAAAAGGATATATAACCAAGCTGGCCATTGCTTTACAAGAAATACAGAGGATTGCTTGTTTCTGCATACTATTTTCTAAGCAGGCTCTGCCTCAGAATTGCTCCTTTAGTGCAGGGGTCCACAGAATTTATCTGTAAAAGGCCAAACAGTAAATATTTAGACTACATACGGCATATAGCCTTGTTCACAATTATCCACTTCCATTGTTAGAGCATGAAAGTTGTCATAGACAATAAGTAAATAAATGAGCATGTCTATGCTTCAATAAAACTTTCCCAAAATAAGAGGGAGGTCAGAATGGCCCTTTGTCTGTTTGACAAACCCCATCTTAGAGGGTAAAGGGGAAGGGGTTTTACATGCCCTTTCTTTCCTGTCTCCCCTCTCTCATTGGTCAAAGTTCATGCCATGGGGCGTTAATACTTGTGGACTTTGTCCCACCCCTCCCTATAATCACCGAGTAAACTGTTTCTACTTACCAAAGTTTGGTGCATGATTTGAACTTGGAGATGTTGGAGGAGTCATAACCTTCATAGGTCCACTCAGGTCAAACCTGATCCCAAGAACCAATGTGGCTACCATCATGGTAGCAGGGATGAGATGCTGGGATGAAGCAACAATGGTGGTGACTGGGATGTCTACATGGACTGTAGCCTGGGACACTCACGGGGCCAATCCAATCTGGGGAAATACTGAAGCTGAGTTGCATACTCAAATAAGGATTCAAACTTTCCATTAAGAAAATAAAATGAGAAGGGCTGATGGACACATATATGACCTATGTTCTTTGCTCTAAAGTTTGTTAAATTACCACCACTGTAAAACAGCTAATGGAATGGAATTTTGCTGAAGCTATTTCTTCATCAATACCTGAGCCTTAAACGGCTACATAGACATTGGGATAAAAGCAGCATTTGAAGATAATATCCAAGAAGATGCAGTTGTCCTCTGAGATGTCTCTGGAGCTGCTATCATAGGCGGAATAGTTGATTAGATGGCCATCAGAGATCTTGTCCTATTTTTTATATAGCCAACCCAGGCATTGGTGTCAGAGAGTCTGGGTTGAAATCCTAGCTTTGTTTCATGGAACAGTGTGACTGTGGGCAAATTTAACCTTCACTGAGCCCATTTCCCTGATTATAGACTAAGAAAATGATACCTATTGCTGTGAAGATTAAATAGGATAGTAAGTAAACTGAGAAACACCTTGCCTGATACACTATGCATTCAATAAATGGAAATTATTAGCTACTTTGTATGTATGCTTGATAAAGCTAATCTCACACTCATGGAGTCTCTTGAGAGAAAGATATTTGTGGATTACAAAGCTGGTCTCCATTCCCACCTTTACTATGTACTATTGTTGTAAACATGCATCATGGGTGACTCATTTTTGTGGGCCTCAGTTTTTTCATCTGTCAAATGAGCATATTTAATACCTACCTATAAGACATTATTGGGAACATACATGATTTAATATGTGTATAAAGTACCTAGTACTTTCTAGAAATTAACTCAATGGAAGCTACTATAATTATATAATTATTATAATTCATAATTAATTTCATATAGAAGTATAATCTAACAAATAAAGTCAATCTCTAGGGTGCATCTTTCTCAACTGCCTCTTCCTATTAAGATATAATGGATCATGAACAAAATAGCTCAATCTGTGAATTTGTGATTTTTCTATTTCAATCCTTATGAGAATTGTCTGATAACATCAGTACTCTCATTAGCACTGTACTGTGTAGTGAGCTAAAGAACAAACTGAAACAACACAAGGTTGACCTCTAGTAGCTTTTGCACGATGATGCTGTGATGGTGGGAAAGAAGATGAAACTCCCCTATTTTAAAAACAAACTATCCACAAACACTCTATTATTTTCCTTTAAATATAGTTAACCACCATAAAGATCTTATGGGTAGGCACTCTTATTTTCAGTGTACTGATGCTTGAAAAGTTTATGTAACTTCCCCAAAGCTGTAGAGTTATATTATGATCCAGCTAAAACCTTGCATTGTCTGGCACCAAAGCCCTTACCTTTCAACTATTCCACACTAAGTCCCTGTGTGAGACTAGAAGTCACAGAATTTCTAATTCTACCTGAGCCATACACTTGGTTTATGACCTTGAACAAAATGTATCAATTTCTAGGCCTCAGTTTGCTAATCTCTAGACTGAGATGATTGTGTTATCTTGACTTGGTTCACTTCAAATATGTGATTCTGTGCACACTTATTAGAAGAAACAATGATAATAAGTGCATCTATGGCTGGGAAGGGGTAGTGATCAAGATGTTTCTGGAGAGGGGGGATAGACAAGGTATGCTTTGTAGTTGTCTTTTCCATATAGTTGAAGGTACACATGCCCTCAGCCAGCTGACAGGCTGATGCTTTTCAAACATAGGATTACATCACCCCAATATCTTTCCATTTTACTCCAATGGTTTATCAGACCCTACTTGATTTTCCTGTCACCCCATCACCTGTCTAACATCATCTCCTACTCTGGTTCTTGCTCACTCCACCATGTTGACCTCCTTAGTGGTCCTGGAATACATCAGGCACACTCCTGGCTCAAACCACCCCACTTGTTATTCCCTTGCTTGATATTCTCAAGAAAACAGAGACACTCAAAGCCAGCACAGCCCATATCCACTTCAGCTCCAGCTATCCTATCACAACCCCAAAAAAAAAGAACAAGACAAAAGCCTCAGAAAAAGAACTACATGAAACAAAGATAATCAATATGGCTGATAAATAATTTTAAAATGATCATAAGGATGCTTACTAAGCTGGAGGGAAGAATGAAAGAACTCAGTACAACTTTCAATAAAAAGATAGAAAATATAAAAAAGCACCCAGCAGAGTTGAAAACTTTAATAACTGAAATGAAAAATAACTAGAGGGAATTAACAGATTAGCGGATATAGAAAAATATATCAGTGATCTGGGAGACAAAGTAATAGAAGACATCTAAGCTGGACAGCAAAAGAGAAAAGAGTAAAAACAATTGGAGGATAGAATAAGCGATCTCTTGGATGACATCAAGAAAATAAACATTTATATTATAGGGATCCTAGAAAAAGAAGAAGAAAAAGTGGCAGAAACTTATTTTAAGAAACAATAGTTGAAAACTTTCTGAACCTAGGAAAGGAAATAGACATCTAGTTTCAGGAAGCACACAGTGTTTAAAACAGGATAAACCCTAGTGGCTCCACATCACAACACATAATAATTAAAATGTCGAGTGTTAAAGAGAATTTTAAAAGCATCAAGAGAGAAGCAAAAAGTTACGTACAAGGGAAACACTATAAGGCTATCAGCTGATTTTTTCAACGGAAACTGTAGGCCAGAAGAAAGCAGCATGAAATATTCAAAGTGCAGAAAGGGAAAAAAAAAAACCAAAAAACTACAACCCAAAATACTCTACCTAGCAAGGTTTTCTTTCAGGATTGAAGGAGAGATAAAGAATTTCCTAGATAAATAAAAGCTAAAAGTGTTAATCATCATTAAAGCCTTATGAGAAATGTTAAAGAGAAAGGGAATGAAAAGCCATAATTAGACATAAGAAAATTATTAATAAAAAATGTAAAATATGACAGCATTTACATATAAGGTGGAGGAGGGAGCTTAAAGAAATGGAGTTTTTTGGGATCCCTGGGTGGCGCAGCGGTTTGGCGCCTGCCTTTGGCCCAGGGCGCAATCCTGGAGACCCGGGATCGAGTCCCACGTCGGGCTCCCGGTGCATGGAGCCTGCTTCTCCCTCCGCCTGTGTCTCTGCCTCTCTCTCTCTCTGTGACTATCATGAATAAAAAAAAAAAAAAAAAAAGAAAAGAAAAAAAAAAAAAAGAAAAAAAAAAAAGAAATGGAGTTTTTTAAGAATGTGTTTGAACTTAAATGACCACTAACTTAATATAGACCTTTATGTACTTAGGATGTTATATACAAACCTCATGATTTATAGCCCAAACTCAAAACCTATAATAGATACATAAAAAATAAAGACAATGAAATCTAATACAGAAACACATCAATCATGTTGAAAGAGAGCTATATCCTGCCCACAAAAAGACTTACTTCACATCTAAGGATATCTACAATCCTAAAGTGAAGGGATGGAAAAACATTCACCATGCAAATGGAAGTGAAGAAAACAGCCAGGGTAGCAATACTTATATCAGACAAAATAGACTTAAAGCAAAGACTATAACAAGAGACAAAGAAAGGCATTAAATAATGATAAAAAGATCAATCTGACAAGAGTATATAAGAATATACATAGCTACACATCCAACATTTGAGCACCTAAATACATAAAATAAATATTAAAGGACATAAAGGGAGAAATTTACGGTGATTCAATAGTTATAGGAGACTTTAACATTCCACTTACAACAATGGATAGATAATCCAGACAGAAAATCAATAAGGAAACTGTCTTTGAATGACACATTAGACCAGATGGATATAACAGATATATACAGAACATTCCATTCAAAAACAACAGAATACACATTCTTTCCAAGTGCACTTGGAACATTCTTCAGAATAGATCATGTGTTAGGCCACAAAACAAGTCTCAAGAAATTTAAGTATATTAAAATTATATCACGTACCTTTCTGACCAAAATGGTGTGAAACTAGAAATTAATCACAATGAAAAAAAAATTGGAAAAAACACAAGCATGTAGATACTAAACAACATGACACTAACAAACAATGAAGATATCAGAGAAGAAATAAAAATTACATGGAGACAATTGAAAATGAAAATACAGTGGTACAAAATCTTTGGAACAGAGCAAAAACAGTTCTAAGAGGGAAATATATAGCAATATAGACTTAACTCAAGAAACAAGAAAAATTCAAATAAACAATGTAACTTTACAGCTAGAAAGAGAAGAACAAATAAAGCTTAAGGTGAGTACAAGAAAGGAAATAAAAAGGATCGGACAAGAAATAAATGACATAGAGACTAAAAAACAATAGAAGGTCAGTGAATCAAAGAGCTGATTCTTTGAAAAAAATAAAATTCATAAACCTTTAGCCAGACTCATCAAGGAAAAAAGAGGGAAAATAAGAGAGAGGAGGCAAATGAATAAAATCAGATATGAGAGAGAAGTAACAACTGACACCACCTAAATACAAAAGATTAAAAGATAATAAAGTGAAAAACTTTATGCCAACAGATTGGACAACTTAGAAGAGATGGATAAATTCCTAGAAACATAAAATCTTCTAAAACTGAATCAGGAATAAGTAGAAAATCTGAAGAGACCCATACTAGTAATGAATATGAATTAGTAATGAAAGAAACTACCCCAAAATAAAAAGTCCAGGACCAAAAGGATTCACAGGTGGATTCAATCAAACACTAAAAGAAAACTTAATACCTATTCTCTTTAAACTATACCAAAAAATAGAATAGGAAAGTAAGCTTTCAAATATATTCTATAATACCAGCATTACCCTATGATCAAAACCAAAGACACCACAAAAAAAGAAAACTACAAGCCAATATTCTTGATGAACATAGATGAAAAAAAATCCTCAAAAAATATGAGCAAATCATAGTCAGCAATATATTAAAATGATCATTCACCATGATCAAGTGTGATTTGTTTTGGGAATGCAAGGATGGTTCAATATTAGCCGATTAGTCAATGTGATATACCACACCAACAAAACAAAAGATAAAAACCATATAATAATATTAATATTTGACAAAAATTTAATATCCATACACAATTAAAATACTCAAGAAAGTGGGTTTAGAGGGAACATACATAAACATAATAAAGGTCATATATGAAAACCCACAGCTAACTTCATACTCAATGATGGAAAACTGAGAGTTTTTCCTCTAAGATCAGGAATAAGACAAAGATGCCTACTCTAACTGCTTTCATTCAATACTATATTGAAAGTCCTAGCCGTAGCAATAAGACAACAAAAAGGAAAAAATGGAATCCATACTGGCAAAGAAGTTAAACTATCACTATTTGCAGATGACATGATCCTATACGTAGAAAACTCTAACAACTCCACCAAAAATCTACAAAAATTGATAGTGAATTCAGTAAAGTTGTAGGATAAAAAATTTATTCCTAGAAATATATAGCATTCTATACACTAATAACAAAATAGTAGAAAGGAAAATTAAGAAACAATTCAATTTCCTATTGCACCAGAAAGAATAAAATACTTAGGAATACATATAACCAAGGAGGTGAAAGACGGACTGTGGAAACTATGAAACACTGATGAAAGAAATTGAAGATGACACTAACAAATGGAAAAATATTCCATGTCATGGATTAAAAGAATTAATATTATTAAGTGTCCATATTACCTCAAGCAATCTATGGATTTAATGCAACACTTACCAAAACAGCAACAGAACTAGAACAAAGAACTTTTTTTTTCAGAACTAGAACAAAGAATCTCTAAATTTATATGGAACCACAAAGCACTTCGAATAGTCAAAGCAATTCTGAGAACAAAACTGGGGTATCACAATTCTAGATTTCAAGCTATCCTACAAACCTGTAATAATTAAAACAGTATGGTACTGGCACAAAAAATAGACACATAGATCAATGGAACAGAATAGAGAGCTCAGAAATATAGGCTATTATATGGTCAGTTAATATATGACAAAGGATGCAATAATATACCATGAGGAAAAGATAGTTTCTTCAACAAATGGTGCTGGGAAAACTGGACAGCTACATGCAAAAGAATGAAACAGGACCACTTTGTAATACAATACACAAAAATAAACTCAAAATGGGTTAAAGACATAAGTGGGAAACCTGAAACCATAAAATCCTAGAAGAGAACAAAGACGGTAATTTCTCTGACATTGGCCATAGCAACATTTTTTTAGATACATCTCCTAAGGCAAGGGAAACAAAAGCAAAAACAAACTATTGGGACTACACCAAAATAAAAAGCTTTTGCACAAGGAAGGAAACTATCAACAAAACAAAAAGGCAACCTATGGAACTAGAGAAGATGTTTGCAAATGATGTATCTGATAGGGTGTTAGGACCCAAAATATATAAAGAACTTACATGATTCAACATCAAAGGAAGCAAACAATCCAATTAAAAAATGAGCAGAGGACCTGAATAGACATTTCATTGAAGAAGACATATAGATGGCCAAAAGACACCTGAAAAGATGCTCAACATCACTAATTATAAGGGAGATGCAAATCAAAACCACAATGAGAAATCATCTTATATCTGTAAGAATGGCTGGAATTAGAAAGACAAGAACTAACAACTGTTGGCAAGGATGTGGAAAAAAGGAACCCTGATGTTCTGTTGGTGGGAATGTAAATCGGTACAGCCACAGTGGAAAACAGTACGAAGGTTCCTTAAAGAGTTAAAAAAAATTAGAAATACCATATGATCCAATAATTCAACTACTGAGTATTGATTAAAAAAATGAAAACACTAATTTGAAAAAAAGTATATGCACCCCCGTGTTTACTGCAGCAATATTAACAATAGTGACGATATGGAGGCAACCTAAGTGTTCACTGATAGATGAATAGATAAAAAAGATGTAGTTGATACATACAATAGAATATTGTAAATATTATAGCCATAAAAAAGGATGAGATTGTGCCATTTGTGACTACAATGGATGGACCTAGAGGATCTTATGCTAAATGAAATAAGTCAGACTGAAATAGACAATGATATGAAATCATATGACTTCAGTCATGTATGGAATCTAAAAAATAAAACAAATGAATAAAGAAAAAGCAGATTCATACCTATAAATACGGAGAACAAGCTGATGGTTGCCAGAGTGAAGGGGTTCAGGAAATGGGAAAAATGGGTTAAGAGCAGTGGGAGATACAGGCTTCCAGTTATAGAACGAATAAGTCATGGGAATAAAAGGCACAGAATAGAGAATATAGTCAATGGTATTTTAATAGCATTATACGGTGACAGATGGTAGTCACACTTGGGGTGAGCATAGCATAATGTATAGAGATGTTGCTTTTGCTCAGCATGGCTCATTGAACCTAAGGGTTCCCATACACGCTCAGTTTTATAGGTGGAGTGTACTGTAGAGCAGCCGTATTTCCGTAAGATAAACATCTACCATTGGTCTCCTTCCTGGAAGGAGTTCTGTTTGAAATGGGCATACCAAAACTTCTGGTGGTTACTGACAGCACCCAGAAACCTATTTCTGGTTTGGATAGACAGGATTCTGAATTGACAGGGAAATATGAGAGGATAGCAGGGTAAGATTTATCTTTCTGTGCCCTGGAAACTCCATTGCTAGCAGTGGAGAATGAAAGGGATATCAATTAACCTAACCCTAACCCTAATCCTAACCCCTAAGCCTAAACCTAACCCTAAGCCTAACCCTAAGCCTAACCCTAACCCTGCTACTCTGCAACTTGTGAAAAGAAGAGGGTTTTAATGTAGTGGGAACATTTTACTTGGAATATTTGGATCTTGCCTTCCTCCTGACTACTGGGACATGCTTTTGAGCCATTCAAAAGCATGTACCAGATCAAACCATTAGGGTAAAGAGAGAGGTGAGATATAATCCCTCTACCTGCTTCTAGGTTGGGTGGTACCAAAATTGTCCTGAATTCACTCAATTGTGGAGTCTTCGAGTCCTCCCTTCTCCATTCCCAGAGAAGGAAGGGTAGTGGTCTCCATTTTTTAGCGTTAACTATATGCTATTCAAAACCTGGGGATAGAAGAACTTCAGCCTTTCTCTTCTCTCCTGTCATGAAACCTAAGCTAAGATTTTTATTGTTGTTGTTGTTTTGAAGAGGAAGGGCAGAGGGAGGAGAGAGAATCTTAAGCAGGCTCCCTGTCCAGCATGGAGCCCCACACAGGGCTCAATCTCATGACCCTGAGATCACCCCCTGAGCCAAAAATCAAGAGTCAGATGCTTAACCAACTGAATCACTCAGGTGCCAAGATCTTACTTTTTTTCTACTCCTATAAGCAACATAATAAATGAAGACAAATCAGTTCCTCCTTATTTTTATATGTAACACACATGTGATATTATATTATTTTCTTCAGTAGAAGCAATTACAAGTCAGTGTTAAACATTGCACAATTTGGTATATTTCTTCAAGTAGTTTTATTACAGTCATAACAAATAAGCCAATATTGCCTTTGTTCTCATGCTTTTCCTCCCAAGTATGTAAGATTTCTATTTGTAAAAAGAAAAAAAAAATCCAAAACAGGATTAGAGGTGATATTTGATTTTGATACACTAAGTAATGTTACTTCTTTCCTACAGAAATTTTCTTTTGAATTTGGCCTCATGATCACCCTCATCATCATCACAGCTAACACTTACATAGCACTTATGATGTACTAGGCATTGACAGAATTTTTCATTTATTAACTCCTTTAAGCTGTAAGACCTCCCTGCAATAGTTCACTTGCCAGAGCTAGGATTTGAACCAGGCAACTAACACCTTATAGCTCTTATCCTCTGAGATATAACTTTTGCCAGCAACTAAAACAAATACATGCACTTCAACTGCTATTTTCCATTAAACCACTTGTTTTCTTTCTGGAAATTTCATTATGTGAAATTCTATGATTAAGTGCTAATTAAGGGATTTTTTCAGACGCAGCAATGGCCCTGTCTGTTTGATAAAACTCTGGTGTTTATGTTGTCTTAGATTTTCACCCTAATTCTTAATTTTTTTATGTCTCAGGGAAAACAATTGTGTTTCTTAAACATAGATACCATGACTAAATGAAAAATATAGTAATTTTAAAGACAACCATAGACAATCTATTCAGGTATGTTTCAGCATTTGAAAATAGTCAAATAAATAAAAAATCAGTAAGATGTGAATTGAAGACCATATATTTTAGGAAGGAATATGTGTATCAGAAATACTATTTCCTTTTTACAGGTGGCAATGAGCACGGAAGCCTCGTGTGACACAGGAATATGTTTGCTTAATGACTTACCAGATCCAGCGCCAGTTCTGGTTTATGAGAATGGCCCTGTCTGTTGCTATGTAGATGAGGAATTGTAATAAATGTGTTCATGGACATTAGATAACATTAGCAGAAACACTCAGAGAATATCTACCATACAGTGTAAAAGAAAGTTGCAAACATTTCTAGTTAATAAAAAGATATTTTTTGTGGAGCTCTTTCTTCATCTCTCTGCCTTTTAATCTTTAACTATTTGAAAACTAGACAATTCTTTTGTTATTAGGTTAGCTTTCAAATCTATCAAAATACATCTTAGTATATAAGTGGCTACAGCTTAGATGATAGCTGTATTTGATTTCACTTCATTGCCTTTGCTTTCAATTCATATTCATCAAGCAGCATATTTTTTAAAAGATTTTATTTATCTATTCAGGAGAGACAGAGAGAGAGAGAGAGGCAGGGACGTAGGCAGAGGGAGAAGCAGGCTCCCTGTGGAGAGTCTGATGCAGGACTCAATCCCATGACCCCAGGATCAGGCCCTTAAGCCAAAGACAGACGCTCAACCGCTGAGCCACCCAGGTGCCCCAAGCAGCATATTGAATGAATGCATTTTACCAAACAGTAGCTGCTGAATGCTGTATGTGTGTGTGTGTTTGCATGTGTGAAACACATCTAGGAACAAACTTGTATTTCAGGGTGGAAACTTGGCATTCCAAGTTTCAGTCAGAATTATTTTTTATGACTTAGTCACAGACCCACAAAAACATGGCTTTATAATGTAAATGCTGACATAACCTTTACATATACTCAGCAGTAAATCAAGGTGCTATAAAATATCACATTTAAAAAGTCAAACTAGGTAAAAATACTGACTTAATGTTTGTTGAGAGAAAGAGAAGTTAACACTTCCAGTTTCAGTTTTGAATGAAATACAGACTCTTTTGTGTATCTTCCATAACAAGATAAAATGCAAAGTGACCATCATGCATAAGTGAAATTAATGCAAAAATACTCTCTCTGAGAAATAAAAGATATTTCAATCAGGGGTTTACTATTTTCTAATCCAAAAGCAAATTTATGAATGCCACTGAGAGTTCCTTCCTTAAGGAATTAAATTTCAGTCACGTATATTCTGCTGGACATTGAAAAGATACTCAGTTCTCACTGCGTGCTGCGGAAGACTAAGGAGTTTGTGGAGTCAAATGGAATATCATGCCAACAGATTTCTCACTGAACACTTGATGTCATGCATCATCTGACACTGGCTTTTCCATCAGGTCATTTCAGGATAAGGTACTACTGAAAAAGCATAACCGACTTAGCTAGTGAAGTGCTGACAAGTTTCAGGGGCTTGGCTGGCGTTCCAAAGTTTATTTGAATTAATTTTCATTCTCACTGGCCTGCAAAGCTCAGTGAAAACTGCGTTTTCAGGGAACACTTTCATTACTTCCTGATTGTACTGGTATCAGGAACACCACAATAAAAGTACTTGAGAGGTGGGTTTTTATAGGAATAATTTTCTCAGGTAAGGAAGAACTTTCTGTTAGAAGGTACAAAGAGTCTCTGGTTTGTGTTTGTTTGTAACACATGGCAACTGCAGGCAGCAGTATTTACCAAAGCGAGTGTAATTGGTGTGCTGATGGCTTGTTCCTGGATATTATTTGGAATTTACACATTCTACAGTAGGTTCCAAAGAATTCCCATTGATTGGTTAAATAGGGAGAAGGCACCAACAGATAAAATCAATTCAACAACAGCACTGTGAATCTGCAGAAATTCTAGTTGTGTTTTTAAATTTAATAGATGATGATTGAACTGAGAGGGTGTTAGGCTAAGTAGAAAATTACACATTTTACTGACTCTCAGGACCCTAGGGCTAAAGGACATTATAAATGATACAATGATTCTCAAATTTCCACATATTCTATCTCATGATTTGCAATGAAAAAGCCTACATTATCTTCTGAGGATAAAATGTATATACTTAAAAGATTTTGTTTCTGCTTTAGTAATAGTTATGGAAAACTCCTGTTCTGCTTAGATCAATGATAGTAGTGTACCATCGTACCTGTGAGTTTGGTTGGGTTTTAGGGGGAGAGTTTGATAGTACACATAAAAATAATAGCTAAGTGGAAAAGAACCAACTTGGTTAATGGCTGGGCAAACAGAAACATCCCTATTATTGGATTTTGTCAAAAGATTTGGGAACACGGTTTAATTCTGGAAGCCTAGATGAGGTCTCTAACTATTAAGGAAATTTTAAATCCCAAGGATCTTCTCCCTGTAATGTGACAGAGGCCACTCTGTTGCACTTACCTGCACTAGGAGAAAAGTGGAAAGATAGCAAGAGAGTCCCCTATCCACTGACGGCTCATTTCAAGCTGGCCTAGGCTGTTTACCACTCTGGTAGGCCTGAGTTCCTACGTGCCAAGAGAAGAAGGGGACCAATGTCCTTTGACATATAAAGCAAAAATTTATAGAGCAAGTGGGAAAGACTTGCTTTCAGGGGATACAGGAAGTGAAAGAAGGAAGTGAGACATGCCCATTCCTTCTCAAGACACAATAATACTACACTCTGTTAAATGTGGTGCCAAAGATGATAACTTTTGTCCAATCAAATTGGAATGTACTCCTTCCACAGGGCAGTGGGAGGGGCTAAAGCCCAGAGAGACCTTCCCTTCTCTAAGGGCAGAGTTAGAAATGCAGCAAGAGAGAGAGAGAAATGTTCTTCTCCTTCAATGCCACACTTCCTTCCGCCCATGGAATCCTCTGCATAATTTTTACACTGAGTGACTATCCAGAACTTGCTTGAATATCTGCAGAGGCTGGACATTACTCCTGGTGGTTCAGTGCAATTTAGGTTACTGATAGCAAGTTCTTATATGGAAGCCAACTAGCCCCATGATTTCTGTCGTGTACATTGGTGCTGTCTTTGGAGCAGCAAAGAGTTGGTCTAATTATGTAACTCATTTCTAGATATTTGAGACAGTTATCTCTTTCACATAGCCCTCTCGACTTTCAAACACCATGATATCCAAGAGAGAAGTAGAAAGAATTTTTATAAATATAAGGATACTTAAAATCAGTTTCCTCTTAAAAGCACTTTCCCTTCAATCATGTCATGGAGGGGAAGTCCAGCTTAGAGACCCTGGGAGAAGCAGCATTGATTGGCAGGGTCCCCCGGGGCACTGTGGGGAATGTGTAGTGCATTTTCTTTCCTCTCATTAAATGGCAGTGAAGGCTCCTGTCCCTTTCCATGTGTCTTCTTTTGCCTCTGCTCTTAAAAGTGAAATTCTGCATAGTTGGGAGGACTGGTGCAGAGTTAAGACTCGTAGAGCCAAGAAAATAAAGAGTCAGATGTCCCAGCAGCTTTCATTGCGTCCTGATTCTCACCACCCCCAGAGCAACCATGAAAGTAGGAGGGACCAGATGAAGACATTTAAAAATTGGTTCTGCTCCACAGTGATCCAGAGCAAGCTGGGGCTCGGCTGCTTTGAGGTGGTTTGAGAAGCTTCTCTCTGGGGTTGGGACATTAATGTGGCAGTTCTGTTCCCCCTTTGAAACCTCCCTGACTCACTCCAAAAAATAAAACTTTCTATTTTTTAAGAAACATATTTAACTTAACACACAATCTAATGAAACCAAATTCCATGGAAATCCAACAGAAGTATATATTCAGCATAGCCATGGCCAACTTCTGGTCTTTAGCGCAGATCTGTAACGAGGGAAGTGTGTGGGTGTTTGTGTCGGATCTGTGCCATTCATTGGGTCTACAGTAAGATCTGTGTGAGTTAAGAATTCCATTTATCCCATACGTTACAAGGGGAGAAAGGAAGTTCACTTATGTGCAGTGTTAAGAAACAAACAAAACAAAACAAAACCCCCTACAATGTAAAGGCCCACATTTTAAAAACTGTGTACCAGCTGCTGGAGAGTGGATTATATAAACTTGGGATCTGAGGTGGATCTGAGATGACATATACATTGCTACAATGGTCACTTACTTAAGAACCATTGTGGTGGAGAATTACCTACTGAAGGCTTTGCATAACTCTTAAAGAAACATCTATAGAAAATTCCAAGTGTGACATAAAATACAGATAAAGTAAACTTACTCTATAGTCACCTGAATATGACTTGGCAAAGTGTGAACCTCCGTAATCACCAGGTAGGAATCTAAGATCTTCCACGTTCTTTAGCAACCTTGCAGATTCATGAAGACTGTCAGGGTCTGTCACGAGGTAAGCATTGAGTGGATAAGGTTGAAAGAGCAGTAGATTAAACTTCCTTTATTTTTTTCTCATTACATCACACAAATATCTGTGTTCTTGGCCAAATATATTATGAAAAAAAATAAAAGAGGAAACTCTAAATAATGATTGATAAAATGCCAAGCAACTTCAGAACTTTGTTGACATTTGCTTCTTGAAGCAATTATATCCTAATTATAACTCTAAAGTAACGTAACCTAAAAAAAAAACAAACAAAAAAACAAACACCTCAAAACATACCAGAAAAATATGCGTTATTTCCTTTGGAGCAAGAATGGTAGTAATTAATGGAATGATGGCACTTAACCCAGTAATTCCAAAATTATTCAAAACCATTGCTATACTGCCTCTTTGCAAGTTTCTACAGTTACACACACATTACTTTGAATGTCAGTGTGTCTGGGTCTTACAATCTGGCATATACATCTTCTCTAGCATCCTCATTATAGAGAAACTTGATCTAGAAAGTTCAAGTGATTTGTCCAAAGTCACAGAAAGCTAAGACCAGAACCAAGATCTGTTTTCCAGGATAATAATTTTGCCACAACATCCTTCTGCCTCTTTCCTTCGTGGGTGGACTTAATTTTGAAAAAAAAAAACACGAAAAAAACAAAGCATGAGTTATTCAGAGACAAGTCTAGTGAATAAGATGGATGATCAGCTCAGTGCAATATGGCAAACATTCATTGGGCACCGACTACATACAAGGCATTCTGACAAGTGCTGCACAGGCTACAAGAGATTTTACAGCATGGGGCAGGACCTCAAATTAACTCTAATAGATGGATCCGGAGAATGAGCTGTGATTACAGTATAATTGAGAGCCATTTCCTTGAGTTCCCAATTCTGTATTATATCCTTTCAATCAATAGGTTTGGATTTATAAAACCAACAGAGAAAGCACCTACTTTTGTTAAGTACCTGTTTGTTGTGCCCTTCTTTCAAATTCACCATGACAGGATTGGAATGAACAAAATTATTAGCTTATGAAAAGAATTATGAGTCTTCAAAATGAAAATGGGTCCCAACATTTTAGGTAAGAGTACAATTATTATTTCTGTAAAAACTGTTAGAATTTTTAGAATATTTATGTACTGCCAAGTTGCTATGTGGATACCTTTGGGGAAACGAAATCAACACATCCAATCTGTGGTGACAGACCTTTACTCAATCCTGTGCTATTCTAGAGTCTTTCAAATATGGTTAGCTCCTAAACTCACTGCTTTTTAAAATCCTGAAATAAAGATAATAAATACTCTGTTAATCTAATCTGTTTCAATTAATTTATATTATGGTAACATAACTGGCCTAGAAAAACAAAGTTCATTGTCTACACCTTTTCCTGTGGTTTATGTAACAAAACTCTATCATCAATAGAGTTTTGAGTTAGTTTTCTAGTAAAAATGTTCATTTGGGAGATTAACAGTTGTTGAACATATATTAGATGTCTGGTGCATTTTATAAACTATTAATTGTATCATTTATACATTTAATCCTCATAATAACTTCCTGAAGTGTTATTAAGTAAGGAGTAAGGACACTGAGGCTCAGAGAGGCTAATAGATTACCTAAATTCACAGAATGAGAAAGTAGGTATGCTGAGATTCAAGCTCAGATCTGTGGGTTGCTAAGCTATGTTCTTCTCGCTGAATTATCTGTACATACTTCTTGAAATCAAAGTGCTATGCAACCTTTCCCTTTGATAATCAAGGGTGTACATGCATGATGCCTGGCCTTGGGGGAGGAGACAGTTAAGCATAAGTGGTGGAGAAACAGTAATAGGTGGTCTAGGACTTCTAAAGCCATCCTTGCCTCCCACACTGCCCTGAAAGAACCCTGAGGGATATGTATGCATAGAAGAACATGTCCAGCAAACAGGAATACTTTATTAATGTGTCTCTCACCACACAGTTTTGCGCATTTTCTCAGGGATCTAAGCCGGGCCTTACTAGGAACCTCCAAACTCTTGCTGAGGCCAGAGCCATCCAAATTTTCTCCTCTTTTCTTCTGCCTCTTTCTGGTTCCCACTTGGCTTCTGGGGGAAATGGAGTAGAGAAGAGGGCACTTATTCTACATGGAGGACAGGGCCCAAGATTCTATTTTACCATGCAGGGAGGAAGCAATCTGGAGACAAGTGTTTGTGTTCTTTCCAAAAGAGCAAATCCTAGAGCCCTGTACTCCCCAGTCCTTGACTTCTGGCAGACTCAAATTTTGACTCCTATCCGACCTTGTGAGAATTTTTAGCCCAGGAACCAAAAAATGTTGTTGTCTCTCAAAACATCCATAGCAGATGGATTAAGGATAGTAGAAATGGAAATAGGCTAGTACAGAGGCTATTAGTTTCTCTTAGCTATTAAGAAACAGTGTGCATTGATTTGAAGGTTATCCAGCTCATGATGCTGTCTTTATTTATGCAGTGTCCTAATCTTCTGAGTTAATCAGCCTAGATCTATCTTAAGGTTAGGTGAAATCATTTCAATAAAGAGAAGGATGTGCACCTCTGGCTGTATACTTTATGTGATTGGTAGAAATGACTTGACATGAAATCTGAGAGCAAATATCTTCAAAGAGAATTGCTCACAAAATGCCTGAAACAAATATTTTCTAAATCTTAGCTAATGAATACAATAACAATAGTAGTTCTCTTTTTTCTCAAACCTATTACTACTTTATGCCAAACTTCCAAACACATATCAAATCAAATTGATTAGCCCATAAGGATAGTTTCCAACTATATTGTATCAACAGGGCTTTATATGCATGTGGTTCTATGAAGCTAGGCCCATCTTTTCCATGTATAAGGATGAAGCTTCACTTGTTGTCCTAGTCAGAATAAACAAATAAGCATGACTAAAGAGTTTGAAAGATGTGTGGAGCACCTGGGTGGCTCAGTGATTGAGCGTCTGCGTTTGGCTCAGATTGTGATCCTGCGGTCCTGGGATCGAGTCCCCCATCAAGCTCCCTGCAGGGTGCCTGCTTCTCACTCTGTCTATGTCTCTGCCTCTTTCTGTGTTTCTCATGAATAAATAAAATCTTAAAAAAAAAGATGTCTTGATGACTTGAGGTAATTCTGGAATAAAACACCTATTTGAGCCCTAACAAATAAATATAACTATTTTATCACCACCAAAAGCAAGTTTACCTTGCTCCTTATATTTTACTCCTATATTTTCCAAGAATGTGCTTAATATTTTTATTTTGTCAAATCTAAGTGTGGCAAATACTATTACTTTGGTGTTCAAAAGCTATAGTCTCTTCCTGGCTAACCAAATTCCAAGTTTGTTTAGCTAGGCTAAGTACCAGCTCCAGGAAATGAATCATAATTAGATCAATTTGGACAATTCTTTCTGCTTTATCAGATACTTGCTCTTCTGTGGTTCCTTTCAGTGAGGGATGCCACAGGACAAGTTCTGGCCAATGAGGCGTAACAGGAGTCCTAAGGGGGCATTTATTTCCCTCTTCTCTAATTAAAAAAAAAATAGTAGCCTCCTTTTACCTGATGCCTTCTTCCTCCGTGCTTGACACTGAAATAAGGATGGGATTCATGATTTCTCAAAGTACAGCAATTATCGTGCTATCATAGGGTATGAAGCCTGAGGATGAAGGTCTACGCATGGTGGCAGTGCAGAAGCACAGCTGGGCTGCTACACTCAAAATGAAACCATGAGTTTCCAAAGTAAGAGATGGTCCTAGTAGTTAGATTATAGATGTAGACAATCGCAATGCATTTATGCTTGTCATGTAGAGGAAGTTTATGGGGCTAGGATAGTATGAATGAGGAATAACCATGACAGGATTCCAAAATATGGTGTAGGCAGATCCAGACTTATCCAGACCCAGTTAGGTGGAAAAATCCTCTAAGGAAAGGAATCTAAGCAGAGTTACTAGTGTATGCAAAGGCAAGGTGATGAGCAAGAGAATTGCTGAATGTCTGGTCTGTTGTTTAGGAGTGTTAAGTGTCATGGGGTCTTAAGACCCTGAGATCATGATGTGAGCCGAAACCAAGAGTCAGAAGCTCAACCTACTGAGCCACCCAGGCACCCCAGCTATGCTTATTCAAAGCTAGTGAGGTCCTAGGAAATGATCCTTCTAGTATCAATGGGAAATTTTCACGCAGAAAGCCTAGGGGATCATTTCTCTGGGTATGAAATTCATGAAGCAGAATCTTAAGCTAGAGCAGCCTTAGGAGCTGCAAGCACCAGGCATTTCTGAGGAATGACACTTCCCCAGGCAAGCTTTCAGGCATCTAACAAAGAGGCTTTTCCGGGTCCATTTGGATGCTGATTATGTGTTCTCAAGGGCCATTGATAAGTAGAAACAGTAAAACCACAAGAACACCTTTCGGTAACAGTAGAGTAGGCTGTTGCATTCCTGAGCCAAAGCTGATGTTCCCTCATCCACTGCAAAGCTATATAGAAAGAGACCAATTATTCAAACCTAGTCTCACCTATTTGGGTTGGCTGCTTTCAGGAAATGAGCAGCAGCATGTGTGTGTGTGTGTGTGTGTGTGTGTGTGTGTGTGTGTGTGTGAGATTGATAGATCGATGGATCGATCGAACATATCAGAGTTTAGGCACAGATCCTGGCCATGTCTGTGGTGCTGCAGTGCCTGGTTTCCCTATTCTAGAGGCTGGGGGTCAGGGTAGGGTGCCACTTGACTGGTCCATCGCCCCTGTATCAGAGGTGAAGCCTGCCGGAAGCCTACCTTTGCCTTTTGGTACTTTGGCTCTAGCAGCGGGAGAGAGCAACGGCCAAGCTGCTCACCATGCCTCTGCCCACCACTCCACCCTCCTTCCTAACACTTCTTGAAAACCAAACTACTAATGATGAGCACAGATGTGCTTTGCACATGCTGTCCACCTTTCCTGGGATCTCCTGCCTTCCTTATCTGCTTGGCGGAATCCTACTCATCCTTCAAACCAGCTCGTGAGTCACGTTGTCGAGGAAGGAGACTCTCTTTCTTCCTGATACCACGGCTGAAAAATTGCTGTGCCTCCTTCAGGTTCGTTTTGTCCCTTAAACAGTTTCCCTTAATCCCCTATATGCGTGTGTATAAATTTATATATATGTATATATATATAAATGTATATGTATATGTATATATATGTATTACATATATATGTATATATATATTAATTATGGCAAATAATATATAATAAAATTTACCGTCTTAACCATTTAAAAATATGCAGTCTAGTAGTGTTAGGTACTGTCACGTTATAGGACAACAAATCTTCAGACATTTTCATCTCACAAGTCTGATATTTTATACCCATCAATCAATGTTCATTTCCCCCTTCTCCCAGGCCTCACCACCACCATTCTTCTTTTTGTTTCTAATGCATTCGACTACTTTTAATGCATCACATGAGTGGAATCATATAGTTCTTTGTGTGTGTGACTGGCTTATGCTACTGAGCGGAATGTCTCCAAGGCTCATGGATGACATAGCATATGGCAGGATCTCCTTTTTCAAGGCTGAATAATATACTGTTGTATGTATATATCACATTTTATTTATCCGTTCACTCATGGCTTGACACTTGGGTTGTTTCTACCTCTTGGCTATTGTGAAAAATGCTACTGTGATCATGGGTAGAGAAATACCTTTTTGAGTTCTTGCTTTCAATTTTTTTGGACATATATCCAGAAATGAATTGCTAAATCAGATGGTAATTCTTTTTTTAATATATTGCTTTCCATAGAGGTTGCACCTTTTTACATTCCTACCAACAGTGCACAAGTTTTCAGATTTCACCACATCAACACTTGTTATTTTTGGGTTTTCTTTTTAATTATAGCCATCCTAATGACTGTGAGTGATGTCATTTTTGTTGCTTTGATTTGTATTTCTCTGATAGTTATGTTGGGCACCTTCTTAAGCTTGTTACCCATTTTTATATCATCTTTGGGTACATATATATTCAAGTCCTTTTTCCATTTTTGAATCAGGTTTTTTGTTGTTAACTTGTAAAAGTTCTTTATATAATCTGAATAATAACTCATTATCAGATTTATGATTTGCAAATATTTTCTCCCATTCAATAGATTGCCTACTCTTATTATTGATTGTATCCTCTGGTCCACGGAAGTTTTAATTTAGATATAGTTCCATTTGTCTACTATTTGTTGTCTGTGCTTCTGGTAAAACGTCCAAGGGATGACTTGCCAAATACAATGTTATGAAGCTTTTCCTCTATGTTTTCTTTTAGGGGTTTTTATAGTATTAGGTCTTAAGTTGAGGTCCTTAATTCATTGTGAGTTATTTTTTGTATATGGAGTAAGGTAAGGGTCCAACTTCATTCTTTGGCATATGGATATCCAGTTTTCCTAAAAAGAAAATGTATTTGTTGAAGATACTGTCCTTTCCCATTGAGTTGCCTTGGCATCTTTGTCAAAGATCATTTGATCATATATATGATGGTTCTTCCCCCTGAGATTTCTCTTCTATTCCATTGGTTTATATGTCTATCTTTATGCCAGTACTACTTTGATTATTGTAGCTTTGTATTATGTTTTGAAATATAAAACTGTGAAATCTAAACTGTTTTTTTTAACAATGTTTTGGCTATTTGGGGATTGCATATGAGATTGCATATGAATTTTAAGATGGATTTTTCTATTTCTGCAAGAAATACCAGTGGGATTTAGTTAGGATTGCATTGAATGTGTAAATCACTTTGGATAGTATAATGGACTGAAGCATGTCTCCCCAAAATTCATATACAGAAGCCCTACTACATTTAAAGAGGTAATTAAGAGTAAATGAGGTCATAAGAGTGGAGCCCTATTCCGTGTGACTACTGTCCCTGTAAGAAGAAGAGACCCCAGGAATGCATGCACATAAAAGAAAGGTCATTTGAGGACACAGCAAAAAGGTGACCATCTACAAGCCAAGGAGAGAGGCCTCAGGAGAAACCAAACCTGCCCACACCTTGATCTTGGACTTCCAGTCTCTAGAACTATAACAAAATTAGTTTTTAATTGCCTCAGTCACTCAGTCTGCGGTATTTTATTATAGTAGCTGTACCAGACTGATACAGGAAGGTACTGATATCTTGACAGTATTAAGTCTTCTAGTCTATGAACAAGGTATATCTTTCCATTTATGTGTGTCTTCTTTAATTTTTTTCAGCAATGCTTTGTAGTTTTCAGTGTAAAGTCTTTTGCCTCCTTGGTTAAGTTTATTCCAGAATATTTTTGATACTGTTATAAAAGGAATTATTTTATTACTTTCCTATTGGGGTTGTTCTTTGTAAGTATAAAGAATACAAATGAATTTTGAGTGTTCATTTTGTATTCTGCAAATTTGCTGAATTGGTTTACTATTTCTAACGTTTTGTGTAGAATCTTTAAGGTTTTTAAGATCATGTCATCTGTGAACAGAGATAATTTCAACTTCTTCCTTTCCAATATGGATATCTTTTATTTCTTTTGTTTTTCCAAATTGCTCTGGCAAAGACTTCCTGTACTGTGAATAGAAGTGGTAAGAGCAGGCATTATTTATGGTTTTATATTCCAATCCGTGGTTCAAAATACCTGATGATTGTTCCTCTCAAAAATGTCAAGATCATCAAAATCAATGAAAATCCAAGAAACTATCATAGCCAAAAAGAGTCTAAAGAGACATATGAACAGAATATAATGAGATCCTCGAATAGAAAAAGGATACTGGGAAAAACAGAAAATCTGAATGAAGTATGGACTTTGTGTATTAATATTGATTCACTAATTGTAATAAATGTGCCATATAAATATACGATATTGATAGGGAAACTGGGTGTGGGACACATGGGAACTCTACCATCTTCACAAATTTTCTGTAGATCTTATTCTAAAAAAAGAATCTCTTTAGAGGGTATACCTCATGTTGTGTTCTTACCTCAATACATTTTTTAAAAGGGGGAGTTAGGTATTGACATGAGCTATTGGAACACAAGATAAGAAAAAAATGAATATATAAGATTCTGAATATAAATATATTGGAAAAATGGATTTCAACCATTATTCTTACAGGTTCCCACCCATATTCATACCTCTCTTCCTCTTTCCCCTCCCTCTCTTCCCTCATATACACAGACGTACACATACGTACCCAACCCAGAAACTGAGTGCTCATATTTGTCTATACAAATGCATGTGGAAGAAGGGAATACCAATGACATACAAGGACGAATGAAAACCAAACCAAACCAAACAAAACAAAAACAATTGAGAAAGAGTAAAGAACAGTATGAGAGATGAGGTCAGCTAAATCGATTGTGAAGGTACCAACTCATCTTTCCTCCAGCAGGAATGAATGGGAATATTTACATTAGGTATTAGCTTGATTTAATCTACTTTTTAGAAATTCAAAAGTACACATATTTATTTTTATAAGATTTTTTTGAGTGGCACAGGGCAACGGACATATCTTTGGCCTGGTTGATTCCACTGTAATACAAGCATGATGAAATAGCCTATCTTTCTTGTCTACTGCTGTACCCCTACTACTTGGGACAATCATGACATACAATAGGTACTCAAAAATTCTTTTCTCCTGAATGAATATACAACAAGCATCTGTGTGGCACTGTGTTTATGGCAAGGAGTTCAATGTACATTGTCATACTCATTCCTCTTGAGAATTCTCAAGATCATAGATATAGTAATGGGCAGGACCAGAGCTTCAACCTAGCTCTGAATGCAAATTTCATGTTCTTTCAGGGATGATCTGCTGTTTTAATCCTTTTTGTGTCCTTAGTGCTTTATAAGAAAAATAGGTATTCTATAAGTATTGTTAAAATGAATACCTTCTTTGCATAAATGTTATTTCTGAGCATTAAGTAGATAATTTGTTCTAGACTTTGTCAATCCAGAACTTTTGTAGCAGTTTGTAGCTGCTATATTCTTAAGCATTTGCTCATAACCATAGATGCTGGCCTTACTCAGTTACTTGGTTAAAGGGAACAGTGAGCCTAATTAACAATTTTGGCCATGAGTATATTTTTATCTGAAGCTATTCATTTTAAAGTTACCATACTCAGTCACTGCTCTGTTATATATAGGACTTAGCATAAATAATGTGAGCCTATATATAATATATATGCCTAAGGTATATATGCGCATGTGTACACATACATGTATTTATATATATGCATATGCAGTTTACACACACAAACACACACACACATACACATACACATCAACTGGCCATTTGTGTCTGTCTTTGAAGGACTGGTGGGCTGGGATCCCTTTAGGAGATACTGTAAGAATATAGTCCTACTTCAGTCTCTATGATTAGAAATGAGTAGGAGACACTTGCCAAAGGCTCTGGTACTCCAAAGACTGCGACTCTGGAAACCAGGCATATCCTTGGCATGGATCTTGCAGTTTCTGTAGACAGCATCAAGAACAGCCTGTGTCAAGGTACCTGAAGGAGAGAGTGGGAACACAAGAACAGGAGCAAACATATTCCTGGGTATTCAGGAGAAATCATCATAAGATGCCTAGAAATAACTGGAAGGTAAGTTCAGTGAGTGCTACAGTCCAACAGTTATGAAAATGGGAGCAAAGAGCTGCTGTAGTTTGGACAGAAATGTTACTAAGACTTCACATGGGAAGGAGGCCTGGAAGTATTCAGGTTACAGAGATATCTCTTAAGCAGTGATTAGCATATACAAACTTGGACATTAAAATAATTACCACCAGGAAATGCCTCCTAGGAAAAAACAAGCTTCTTTGACACAGGGAAAATCACTTGTGGATTAGCAAGTGAGTAATAGTCCTGGATGTTTTGGGTTTACTGAAATTTAAAGGGATTGATGTGAATGTCATCACTTAATTTTCTTGATAAGAAGTTGATAACCTCTATTAGCAAGAAAGTTGTACAATAGTAAAATTCAGTTTTAAAAAATAGCCACCAGTCCTTTACACATAAATTATTTAAAAATAGTGATGGTTTCTCATGGTTAGGAGTTCAATAAATCTTAGCTGGCTCTAATTGTTTCCCTGAAATCTCTCTCTTCTGTTCAGGTGGTCGTGGGACAAAATTATCCTGAATCTGTTTTCTTCCAAGACCTTACAAACCAGGCAACCAGGATTGGCTGGTGGTCAGTTACAGCCTGGGACAAGAAATTTGAGAAAAGAAATTTTAGTGGGAGGCAGAGGGCCAAAAGAAAATTAAATAAAAAACAAAAACCACACATTCGGTACGTTTAAGAAATTATTTCTCATCGTTTTCAAATCATCTCTGAATTAAAATGATCGATGAGTAGAGCTTTAGGAAATGAAGTAGTTTTCAAATTATACCTTTACGGAGCTTCAAATTCTGCAATGAAAATTTTAGACAATTGGAATCAAATTGATTCAATTACCACTAAGCTAGAAGTAGCAACTTATATAATTTTCTCATTAAAAGAGTTATTTCCAAAGTCTTTGTTTTGATAAAATATTTCTTTCATGGTTCTCGTTGGCTTTTCTTCTTCTGGACTGAAAGGTTTTGAAATTGAGATTTTTATGTCATCTTTATAGGTTTCTCATTGCTTTGCCCATAGTAGAAACTTGGGGTACCCCTCTGCAAGTCTTTCCATCTCACATGGTTTTGCACATGGTAGGAGCACCATAAGTAACTGAAGGCTGAGAAAGTGGCAATGCTTGCCTTGTAGACGGAGAAATGTTGATGTCATTTCCTTTCCTCTTCCCAGTGTTTGATATCTGTATAGCTTTGAAATACATTAATTGAGTTTTATCTATGGAAATACCAGGATGCAATGAGCCAACTTTGGAATTGCTGTAGTTTAATTAATGAGTCACAAATAATTGCCTTAAAAATCAAGACTATTTTTGCTCTAACTCTTCTAAGATAGGGTAGAGCTGCCTCCGTAAGATTTTTTTTTTGTTATTATTCCAGGTATGTAAAGAGGCTAAAACAGGGAGAAGAAGCAATAAATCTGGAGCACATCCATTATTACTTAACCAAGGAAAGTTGGACAGCTCTGAAAAAACTTGCATCAAAAGCTTAAAAAAAAAAAAAAAAGGTATGCACTGACATTGTTTTATGGTCCTCCACTGGTTATCTCAGCTCTCTTGTACACAGCACATTGCTGAGAATGTTTTTCCAAATTTTTATTTCATTCTCAAGATAGTCCTAGAAAAAATTTAATCATTATTTTTGGAAGAAATTAAAATTAATATTACTCTTGAGGATCAGGAGAGAGCAGGTGAAATCCGGAAAGCATAATGTGCTTCTTATGGTTGGGAATCGAGTACCAAACTAATCATGTTGTGGCATCTGAAACTAAATCTTATTGTTCCTATTTGTAATAGTGTTTCCTCTCTTATACTGCCTCTGTGCCTTGAATAAGTGAGGGTGTTCACAGCTGAACTGATTGCTATGGTTACAGGCAATCTGTGTTACATCTCAAGGAAGTGAAAAAAAGGGTAGTTTGAGGTAAACATTACCCCTCTTTTACAGAAGACAGTTCTCTCACAACTGCGCTCCTGACTCAGGGTTCTGTTGAAAAATAGGAGGATCTCACTGAGGCTCGAGTTCCCACGCACCCTCCTTGCCCCACTCACAAATGCATACCTTTGATGCCCAATCTTATTATCATCTCCAGAGGACGAGCTAACTTGGTTTCTGCAGTTTAGGGATTTGGAGCAGGTGTAGAGTTGCAGACACAAAGAAATCTGTGAGACCTGTAAAGTTATATTTATTATTATAACCTATTTGGTAAGCACTGGTATTGTTATTGGCACCAGCCAACTGAGCCCTAATACTTCCGATGTTGCAAGAGCTAGCTCTAACAGCTCTGGTACTAAAAGAGGTGTGTGCGTTTCCTCTGCTGTGGCTCTGATCCCAGTGCTGGATGGGGACTGGACTGTTAGATTCTATGGTTAACAGGCTGGTGTCCACGTTGAGTTCACCTCCCAAGCACGTATTGGGAGCCTACTCTTGAGCAGGTGCTCTCCTATGTTCTGGAAATGGGAAACTGAATAGGTCTTTTCCTTCTTGGAGAGTTGTCAGATAGTCAGTATCTTCCCAAGGATGAAGAGTGGGCTATGAAACAGGGTTTTGTTGTTGTTGTTGTTGTTGTTTTTAGATTTTCCAAAGAGCTTAACTGTGGCTGAGAGATGTTTTCTGTTAAGAGGAAGGTTTCAGGTGTGGGACCATGACAGACACTAATGTTTCAAAGATCCCACTGGGCTCAAGCTAGAATCCTATTTCTTACTTGATACATTTTTCTACATATTAGCCCATATTTCATTTCCCTGTGTCTCTGCTTTTAGTTTATTTTTTCCTTTGTTCTCTTTTTGCCTTCTTGGTACTATATTTATGGATGATTTTAAGCCCCCTTTTCTCTCTTAGTTTAGATAATTTCTTGGTAATTGTAGCTCTGTTGAAATTGGAATTGAAATAGGGAAGTTAATGTTGTAATTCATTACTAATGAGTTCATACTTTTTTTGTTTTTTTGCATAAGAAAGATATTAATGGCATGAAATAAGCTGACTGGCTTTGCTCTCTGGAAGGAAGAGGTTTTATTTCTTGGTTACAAATCCAGCTTTGGGCAAGGGTTTCTGTTTTGTACCAAGCATATTTTAAGCCTGATTCTGTTGTTGTACAGGAGGTGATCCAAGGAAAACTCAGTGTTTGAGGTAAATTGGTCAGTACCAGATCTTGATGGAAATGTATTCATTCTCTTTCTGTTGGTTGAGAGTGGTCTGGTCTGTCCTCTAGCAAAACGTCAGTATTCAAATTTGAATATGAGCAGAGAATCTTGCTGTTCTGACAGTGAAAGAGGAGAAGCCATCAAGAACTGGGCACATATTCCAACAATTTAGCTTCTGTATCAGAAACCAAAGCTTTTTAAAGAGCTATCTAGGAGAATTTTAATATTGATTTAACAATTTCAGCACATTTAACATTCATGCTAGTTACTTTCCTCTGCCAAAGTGTTTTAACTTCTTCTTCTTCTTCTCCTTTTTCTTCTTCCTTTTTTTTCCTGGCCTGAAATAGCACATTGTTTAGCATTTAGGCTGTTTAGATAAATTTATCTTTTAAATTTCAGAAAGGTATTAATCAAGTTTCAGAAATAGAAATATTTGGAAACCGAGTAAGCCTCTCAGGGTTTTATGCAGCAGTGAGTTGTGCTTTAGAGGCCCTACCTTCTCTCTCTTTCTCTCTCTCCCTCTCTCTGTCTCACACACACACATACACACACACACACACACACACACACACACAGAAAATCAAGCATCTTAGAAAGAAACCTGATATGAAATTTACTCTTGACAGTTCAAATGAACAGAATATAATTGGCAGGGATTCACCTCCAAGGAAGCTTTATAGAGATGTTTGGCTTTTGGGGACAGAATTTTCAGGGAGGCCTGTGGAAATGATCGAAGATTAGGCATAATGGTTTGGTGGGTATTGAAGTAATCATGAGAAAACATTTCATATAAAATGAATAAAATGTAGCATTTAAAAGGCCCCAAACATCAACATAAGAGTAATCTATATTAAGATCCTGGAGTTATACATTACAGCTTCCCAAAATGAGTTCTTGAGATGTGCCCTAGCTATATTTTAAAATTAAAACAGAAATAGTTCATCTCTTCTTCGTTATTTCATTGCTTAGGCCAGGAGGACTTAGATGCCTCCCTTGAGTATGGAATTCTTTCCAACACTCCAACAAACAAATTGAAGGAGATTATGGGTTTGCTGTGCATGCTGGTCAACCAGCCGCATCCTCTACAGGTTCTTTTAAATATTTTGTTTTTCTCTGGAGATTTTATTTCTGACTCTAAGTTTGTAATGTGGACATTGGCTAGGTATTCCAAAATTGAGAGTAGGTAGCTAAAATATTCCAAAACAGGCAAACAAAAAAACAAGCCTGAGCTGTTTTGTTTGTTGATTGGAAAGGGGATTGTTTTATGTTTTCCACCAAACACTTTACATTTACTCCCTGCTTTCCACATCCCCTGAGTCACCATAAAGGGTGACTTTCTCTTTATAGATTTAAATGCTTGTCTTAATACTTAATAAAATGTCCATGCAAACTAGGATTTTTCTTCCTGGTTTTATGTTTGTACTATTTCTTTATTCTTTACTTTTTTGGTTTCACTTGCCTCTATGATCACATATAAAAACAGAATCCCAATCAATTTTTGGTGGTGTCATCTTGACAAAAGGACAGAGCTCTACTTTTCAGATAGCTATTCTTAAGAGCTATGTCTTCAAGTAATCACATTCATAGAAGAAACATGATTATGTTAAAATGGTACTGAGAGACTATTCGATAGATACAAATTCTAGAAGTGAAACTTCCATTAGATGTCTGACAAGGTGGTAAAATTTCTAGGTCTCTGTTTCCTCATACTGACAAATGAGAATGTTGTGCTAGATGTTTTCCCATTTTTTTTTTGACCCTATTCTATGGTTTGGATATTTATAACCCCCAGATGGTAATTAAAGTAATTAAAATTCTCTATTCCTACCCAAAGTACTATCATTAGATTAACTAAGATGTTAGAAGTATACCTCTATAAAAGGAATATTCATAAGTCAGTTAAACTAAGGCTTCCAAGAATTCCAATTTAATAGTTCAAATTGAAAAAAGCCATTCACTTCAAACTAAAAGAAAACTTTTCTAACAGGGCTGTGGTGAGTAGTATTTGGAATTTGTGGACATCTGGAATGAATCCTCTTCCACCTTTTCATTGCTCTTCTTCTCACCCCAGGAATCCCAAAGCCAGCAGTGCTCTCAAACATCTTATTTCTGGATTGCAAATACATAGGTAATGGAGTTAGAGTATTCACTCTTAAGCCCCCCTGGTCACAAGAGTCTTAAAGTAGTGTTTTTAACAATAATAAAAACCCATCTCTATTAAAAAATAATATTTTAAAAGAGCACTAGAATTTTTAAATGGATATCTTAAAAATACCCATTGCTAAAGGGACTCTTTTTTTTAAATTTAATTTAATTTTTTTAATTAATTTTTATTGGTGTTCAATTTACCAACATACAGAAAAACACCCAGTGCTCATCCCGTCAAGTGTCCGCCTCAGTGCCCCTCACCCATTCCCCTCCAGCACCCGCCCTTCTCCCCTTCCACCACCCCTAGTTCGTTTCCCAGAGTTAGGAGTCTTTATGTTCTGTCTCCCTTCCTGATATTTCCCAACATTTCTTTTCCCTTCCTTTATATTCCCTTTCACTATTATTTATATTCCCCAAATGAATGAGAACATAGACTGTTTGTCCTTCTCCGATTGACTTATTTAACTCAGCATAATACCCTCCAGTTCCATCCACGTTGAAGCAAATGGTGGGTATTTGTCGTTTCTAATTGCTGAGCAATATTCCAATGTATACATAAACCACATCTTCGCTAAAGGGACTCTTAAAGGCTGATAGTAAAAGACATTTTCTATATTTGCCAGAACAAAATTTCTTAAGTTATAATATTTGGGAAAAAATTGATTTATTTCATATTCAAAAAGTGTTAATTTGGAACCTACCATGTTCCAGGCACTTTGGCAGATGCTTGATTTTCATCTGGTTTAATCCTCACAAGGCTACTGTATAAAATATAGTACTATATATTTTTTCAGATTATGTAAGTGAGCATTAGTAAATGTACTTGTCCAAGGATTTAAACTGAGTCTTTTGTCTCTAATTATCACAAACAACCATCATCTGAATTATTTTTTCCCCAAGAAATTAAATTATTCAAATTCCCACAATTACTAATGGTGTGCTAACTAACTGTTATCTAAAGGAAGCTTTACACTGAAAAGACAAATGATTTGGAAGTAATATATCAAAACAGCCAGTTGATCTGTTGCAATTATAGAAGTTGTATATAAATGGATTCCCTCTCCTTATGGGTTTGCCTATGCTGCTCTAATTTGCTTAGCTAGCTCTTTTTTTCAAAAGATAGTGTAAAGATAAACATCAACCCATATCTCAGCAATTACTGGATTAATTAAATCCATATCAGTTTGGATTTATCTTTATGCCAATATGGAAAATACCACAATTATTATACAGCTGACCCTTGCACAATGTGCTTACCCCCATGCAGTAAAAAAAATCTGTGTATAACTTTTGACACCCCCCAAATTTAACTACTAATATATTGATAACATAAATAGTTGGTTAACACATATTTTGTATGTGATATGTATTATAAACTATATTCTTATAATAAAGTAAGCTATAGAAAAGAAAATGTTATTAAGAAAATCACAATGATGAGAAAATAAATTTACACTACTATACTGTATTTATTGGAAAACAGTCTGGTTTTATTATTATTATTATTATTTTTTGGACCAGCACAGTTCGCATCCATGTAGTTCAAAGGGTCAGCTGCAGTTATGTACTAAGAGATCAATTTGCCTTGGATGTTGAAGGTTGTACGATATTAAATTTATGTCTTGGAACATGGTGAAGTTGTTATAGAAAACACGTTTGTCCACTTTTGAAAGTTCAAAATAAGGAAGCATTTTTCTGATTTATATGAAAAAGCTAATAAATCTTTACCATTTTAAAATATCTTTTAACACTCAGAGAACTCAAAAATCAGCCAAAGTTCCTATTTTAACATCCACAAATGTCCCAAAAAAGTAGGTGCTAGATTGATTTGCTTCTTTTTAAGCCTGTCTGATTGATTAATGAAACATTTTCAAAGAGAGAAATGTCTTGCTGCGTGGCTTTTCCGGGCCCTGCCTGGAGGAAGTAAACCTTGGAGGGAGCGGTTTATCAGGAAGAAGAATGAAGCTTTTCACTAGCATTGTGTCTACTATTCAGCACCTTCTTGATTTCTGGAACTGAGGTGCTGGGAAGACCCAGATACTCTGATGTGGACATGCAAGGTCATATGCTCACTGTCCAGTCAGAAGGGAATAGTCCTTTTTCCTTTATCCCTATGCAGAAATGCATGGACCAACAGTGTGATGGGAAAAACTAATTTACAACTTAAAAAGCAAAACAGAAAAAGATACCTTAATTACATGTGATTTAATAGAAACAAATTCATATTCATCAGTACACCATAATTGTAGTTTCTTTTCCTGTCAGCAAGAAAAGTGATCTTAAGCAAAGTCTACCCATTGAAGAAGACTGGGTGTGCTCTTATTCTGGACTGACTCTGCAGCCTGGATTGAGATGAAGCATATTCATTAAAAACCTCAGCGAAAAGGGTTATCTTTCCATCTTTTCAAAGATCTGTCTGATGCTTCACGAAGTGACTTCATAAAAGTTTGATCCTCTACATACACATTTCTCTCTCCCAAAGGACTGTAGGAAACAAGAATGAACCAAGATATCTCTACTTTCATTGAAAGCTGAATAGGAAAGATTTGAAGGAATACCATTCTTTCTGAGTCTCTTCAGTGAATAAAAGAAAGAATAAACAAAAACAAAAACAAAAACACATACCTCTAGATTCAGTCATCCTCCTGTTTAAATCTCAGAATGCCCTCACTGATTTATCTTATTCCCCAGGGAACACCTGCCTCTCCCCTTTGTTGGTTAACAACAGTGTGTCAAGGGGAAATAGCATTTCTCCTGTGTTACATATTTCCTTTTTAGAGCCGTGTCACATTAAGCCATTTTTCTTTCCTTTTTTGATGGAGGAAAAATGAGGATGATGAGAAAGCACTGATTGACATCATCAGATTACCTTTGAGTTATAAAGCCATTCTAGTTGTATCACTAAGGCTTGAATATGCCTTAGGCTCGGAGACTTAATTGGAGTTTTCTCTTACAGTTCCATTTCCTTCTTGAAGGTTTACAGAATTAGAGTTAATAGAGAAGGGATATTCCAGAATATTACATTTAATTTGGCAAGATTGTCCATTTTGTAATATTCATGTCTCTTCATCCCCTTCACATGCACTTCTTCTGTTGATGCTTCAATTGCCTTTTTTGGGGGGGAGGTGGTGCATATATTTCCATTATCAAATTTACTCTCCTCTGCAATGACTTTTCCATTTCAGAGTTGTAGGGGATTGTGCTCATTTTTGTTTTTAAACTCCATAATCATTGGCTTTTGGGTAATAATGCTTACAAGGATTTTTTAGTATGGTAAAACTTTGATAGTATATCCCAAAAACTTCTGGAGAACTGTGACTGAAGATTTACACTCAATAGGTACCCTTTCATGCCTTTATTTCCAGTGACATTTGACGCTCTCATGCTTATAGTTAATAATCAGATTGCTGATGGGTTTTCCTTTCAACTGCTCTCTCTCTATTAGGGAGTCTGTGGTCATCTTTATTCCATACCCAGGAAAGAGGAATTTTTTGTGATGTGAAGCAGTAACTTGAAGAAGTTCTGAGGGGGTTGAAAAATACAAAGGGGGTATTAATGTATTAATGTATCTAGGGTGACACAGTATAATGAATAGTTTGTGGTTGTTATTGTAATGAGGCAAAATTAAATAACTTGCCTCTAAATAAATTGGGGAAAAATGACAAAAGAGTAAAATACAGAATTCATGAGTTGGCCTGGAAAACACAAAGACAGATCAATATAAATAACAGACCTGATCCTTGTCCTCATGGAACTTAGGGTATAATTATTCAAATAATTGCAAAAAAACCCATTTTTTATCTATAAGCATGATAAGTGCTACAAAGGAAATCATGAATTAAAAATGTTTTTTTATATTTTTAAATGACTGAGAAAAATCAAAGAAGAATGTTCTGTGACATATAAAAATTATATAATTTTTCAAATGTCAGTGTCCATAATTATAGTTTAATTTAAAGGCAGTCAAGCTACTACCTTATGATCTAGCAATTGCAGTACTAAGTATTTACCCAAAGGATATGCAAATACAGATTTGAAGGGATACATTCACCCTGATGTTTGTAACAGCATTATCAACAATAGCCAAATTATGGGAAGAGCCCAAATATCCATTGATAAATGGATAAAAATGTGGTACAAATACATGCATGCATGCGTACACACACACACACACACACACACACAGAGGAATATTACTCAGCCATCAAAAAGAATGAAATCTTGCCATTTGCAGTGACACAGATGGAGTTAGAGTGTATTATGCTAAGTGAAATAAGTCAGAAAGACAAATATTGTATCATTATACTCATATGTGGAATTTAAGAAACAAAACAGATGAACATATAGTAAGGGATAAAAAAAATGAGAGTCAGGGAAACAAACCATAAGAGACTCTTAATGATAGAGAACTGACGATTGAGGTGGGAGGTTAGCAGGAGATGGGCTAGATAGTTGATGGGTATTAAGGAGGACACTTGTTATGATGAGTACTACGTGTTATATATAAGTGATGAATCACTAAATTCTACTCCTGAAGTCAATATTATACTATATGTTAACTACTAGAATTTAAATAAAAATTTGAAAAAAATACATCCAGTCCTGCTCATTTGCTTATGTACTGTCTATGGCTCCTTTTGCACTATAGTGGCAGAGTTAAGTAGCTGTGACAAAGACCAAATGGTTCACAATGTCTAAGATATTTATTATCTGGTCTCTTACAGAGAAAGTTTATAGACCCCTATTCTGAGGGAATAAATTTAAAAGTTGGTTTTGTTCCCTTGGTAAAGGAAAACATTGGTTGCTCTGCTTATAAGTTTCCTAGAGGTCATAGACCTTACTTTTATAGAAATTGCAAGTACTACTAGAATGGAATAAATGGAAACAGAAGAAAATTGAAAGAGTTTTTTTTGGGAAAGCTGATTTGAACAGCAGAGAAACCTAGGCTATATATTTGTATTATTTTAATAAATGTTCACTGTTTTTCCTTCTAAACCATTTATCTCTCTATAAACATATATATAAGCATATATATATACATATATATATAAATATAAATTTGACTCCATATATATAATGGAGTCTAATTTTGATTTTTATTTCTCAGTTATCAGGTTCAACCTATAATAAATAAAATTGGTTGGCAACTGGTAGATATTACCAGTCTCATTGAATCATTATTTTATTTAAATACAATTGTATTTATGTCATATGTTGTTTTAACCTTAGTGAAAGGAAACTATGACAAGTTAGAGAAAATGATGTAGCCATAGATTTTGGAGTCCTGGGTCTAAATAACCTTGAGCGAGTTACTTAACCTCTTTTAGCTTTTGTTTCTTTACTCTAAAATCAGTATACCATTACCTATTTTGTATTGTTATGAAGATTAGATTCAATAACCATTTACACTGTGTAGCATAGTGCCTATTACCTAGACATGCACCTTAAATGTATTAGTTTTATTATCATTCTCATCACCTTTATTCTAAGTTCCTTGAAGTTGAGAACATGTTTCATTTGTCTTTAAATTCCCATTGTTTATCATATAGTAGGGGCTCAAATTTGGTTGGTAATGGATAAGATGTTTTTATCTTTTACATTTCAAAACTTCTGTAAGACAAAATATTTCTTTAGAATTTGAATAAGAGTATTTTAAAATAAAATAACAAAAGCAGTATTTATATTTTGGCAACGTTTGCAGAGAAATAATACATTAATAAGTCATTAGAACATAACAACTGAATTAAAATCCACTGGATTCTAGTAAATGGAGAATTGATGCTGAGGAAATCAAACCAGTGGGATGCAGAGAAAATTGTGAGAAGTTCCCCCAGTGCATATTTTTATGCAAAGAAATCACAATGATGAGATCAAAATAATAAATAAGAAAGCCAACCTTCAGCTAATTGATAATACCTGGAGGAGAGAACAAAACAATTGGGAATGAAACAGTTATCAAAGATATACTGGAAGAAAAATGTTCTGAGTTAAAGAAATACTCATAGTGGACTTTTTTCTATTCTCTAGTTCTTCCTGTAGCCATAAGGTCTTACCACCTTGCTTATCTCACTTGTATAATCACATTAAAGTCTCTGAGATTTCATAGATTATTGGTTATGCAAGAAGAGTACAGCTTTCATAATTTTGGAAGAATTGGGATGCTTTTAAACTTCGTATGTGTAAATACCAATTGACGTTTAAACACAAATGACTAAAATTTAAGTTGATTTATAAATTTGAGTTAAATTTGAATTAAATTTGAATTAAATCAATAGATAAAGAATTGATTTCTTAAACATGGATAGTAGTGATCAAAGTATGTGTCCCATTTAGGAGTCCAAAATATTAGCCACGAAAGTTATTAGTTAAGTTTGATAACACATAGGAGTTTAATAACATACATGTTTAACAATAGTCTTTGTAGCTTGGGACAAGATAGTCTATAAAGGTCAATAACACAAAATTCTTGCCATCAAAGAAATGATGAACTGGTTGGAAAGAAAAATGTGTGCAGGAACAAAAAAGAAATGAACAAAGAAAGAGTTATTAAAGTGTAAACATGGTTTGAAAAAGAAATCAAGAAGATGCAAAATCGCATACTAGACTATTGGTTATATGAAAGGGGCCATTTTAAACCATGTGTCAGGATTATGATTGATTTGAAAAAAATTCTCCAGGCGCTGGAGACCTGAAATGATTTTAATAGGGAGAGCTGTTTTAAACCTTGTCACAGTGGCAATGTTGTTTTTGGATCATTATTATCTATCTTGGCATGAAGCGATTTGATCTGTTTCTCCTCTCATTCTACGTCTTCTGGATTCCCTCTTTCTTTTCATCATCATCACAATAACTATCATTTATTAGATTGTTTTAAAGTAGCAGCTAATATTTGTATAGTCTCTACTCTGTGTTGGGCACTATCTCAAGTGTATAATTTAATAATCAACATGGATTATTCAATAATCCTCACAACAGCCGGATGAGGTGGGTACTCTGTGTTACCATTTTTCAGGTGAGGAAACTGAAGTAAAGAGAATTCGAGGTTACAACTTAATAGTGGCATGGCTGGGATTTGAACCCTGGGCAGTCTGTTTCTAGACTTTGTGATCTTAATTGTTATGCTGCACTGCCTGTGACCAAGCTGTGCATTTGATATTAGAGTAATCTTAAGAACCTGCCAAATAGAGATTATTATCTTTATTTTCATAAGATAAAACAGAAGATTAATTGAATCTCTTAAAGTCATAGCATTAGTAATTGACAAAGATGGGACTCAAACCCAGGTTTGGATAAATCCAGTGCCTATTTTCATTATCTAGTATTATATTTTATTGAATTTTAAATAAGGTATCCTTTAAGCAAGAATTTCAATCTAGGGCACCTGGATGGCTCCGTGGTTGAGCATCTGCCTTTGGCTGTGGTCATGATCCCAGGGTTTGTGGGTTGAGTCCGAATCAGGCTCCCTATGGGGAGCTTCTCGCTCTGCCTATGTCTCTGCCTCTCTCTGTGTATCTCATGAATAAATAGATAAAAATCCTTAAAAAAAGAATTTCAAACTAAAAATTCAAATAATATGAATATGTAATGTAGATAGGTGATTTTAGGTAGATGATTTTCTTTTAGGAGATCTATTTTTAGACATATTTTCAAAAACAGATTTTTTTTTTAGAGAAATACTTAGCAGTTGGTAACAAAGACTTGTTTATAAATACAGGATTGAAAAAGGTACAGGTTTTTTACCTTCGCCCAGAGAGGACTATTAAGGACAACAACAATAAAATTCATCATAGTGTGTTAAACCACACTCATCTTAAGCTACACTAATTTTAGAGCAATTGAACCATTAGACTTGTTATTATACTATGTTATCTAATATTAGAAAACTACCTTGTATAAGTGATATATACAAATAAAGGAAATTAGCATTTAAAATACCATATGAAGTCTAACAAAGTCTGTATATATTAGTAAGATGGTTTCCATGAAGAATAGGGTTTTGGATCAGAAAGATAATTGGACCAGTGTTTCTGAATCTTGTGTAGATGATATTGAGAAGAAACCTTCATGTAGACTTGAAGCTAATGACCTAGTAATATGTGTGCTTTGAGTTTTTCCAGAGAAAATGAAGGGGTTTGTAAACTGTCATTATTTTCACATGAAGGCTACTGGTGTCATGGGCTACCCATTTGTATGACAGCTACCTGACATTAAGTTGTCTGCGGTGGACTAGATGAAACCAATTGGTCTGCCATATGGAGTGATACTCTAGTTTCACATTTTGGTCATCATTTTTCTGATGGATCTATTTAATTAATCTCCCAATTTGGCTTATTCACCTTGGCTATTTAGTGATATTATAAATTTTTCAATTGCAAACTTTCTTTACATAAAGAAAGCAACATACTATTTTTGCTTATTTTGTGTCTTTGAATAGTAATTTGAATTAACACTTTCTTTGAAGTGTCAGGAAAAAGTGTTACAAAAAAACAATTTTTTTAAAGAAACCACAGTTTGTTCAAGTTGGAGCCAACTTAAGATCTTTGGGTAAAAGCCAACTCAAAATAGATCTCCAGTTCCTGACATGAAAGCAACATAGAAAAGCAGGAAATTTAAGACCACCTAGTGATTGTTAATATCACAGAGAAAAGTTTCGTTGATTTTTGGTATCTTTTTTCCTTTAGAAAAATAGATTTAAAATGCTAATAAAATGCTAATAAAGCCCAGTCCAGTCTTCCTTTGAAAATGAAAAAGGAAATGGGGGCATGATACTCATTTAATGATGGATATATGAAAATGACAGCATCCTAGGGAGCAAGAGCAATGATGTAAATCTTTTAAAATGAGGATATTAAAGACTTTTTCTTGACATGTTAATGGCAATGTGTACAGGGAATAATTATAATACCTACAGGAAGGTAAAAAGCTAAATTGGTTTGGTGGAATAAGTATTATCTTCTTTTTTTCTGATGGGACTCAAATAAATGATTAAATATATGTGAAATATTTATTTTGAAAAAATATATACATTTTTATTTATCAGATGGTTCTTTTTTTGATGAGAACATGTGCCTACTGTTCTTGGAAAATTTTGTCTTATCCTATGTTTTCCTTCCTAGTTTCACAACTATGCTATTGGTTTATTCTTACTCTTTAGCCATCTTACATGTTCCCAGTACAGAGAATACAGAGTATTGTGATGCCTCTCATTAAACACAACACACAGATATCTAGATTGGAGGTTCAGTTGTTCTTAATTCCTTCTTTTATAGCATTATGGATTTTGCTAAATCATCTTTTGCGTGGGGTCTCTGAGATCTGTGCTTGTCTGAGCTTATGGGCAATCTGTCATGATCTGAAAGACGTTAAAACAAGAAATGATTTGAATTCAATTTCATCTGTCTATAAGTAAATGCCTTCCATGTCCTTAACTTCTATCTGAAAATTTTTCCTTTTAAAACTTGCCTTTAATTTCACAGGACCTAAAAATTCCCTTAAGACCAACTGGCAGTTGTAGAGTTTAAAAAATAATAACACAATAACAACATAATCACTCTTTTAAAAAAGGCAGAGGTTATTGAAAATATTTGGTGTACTCTACGCAAGATTGTAGTCTCACTTTGTCCTATAATATGTGCCACATCTATCATTAGGTTTGCATATTCAGTTTCAGATGGTGAATAACACCGACATGTGAAGAGGTAACATTGATGAATGAGCTTGAAATCACACTCCAAAATTAGACGAAGTGTTCTATAAAACCATTTATGCTGGAGGAAACAGCGAATGAGGAGAAACTGCACCAGGGGCAGTGCCAACTACATATTTTTGTGTGCACTGACAATTTGTGAGTGGTGGAGTGGCCAGATCAGGAGAGGGCTGTCAACTGCTCTCCCATCCCTCCGGTCTCAGCAGGTTATTTTGTAGGTTTGACCTTGCATTATATCAAAGCTTCACTGATTGTTAAATCTACTTGAATAAACCTCTGCTTAACCCAGCTGTAAGTACATTAGAGCAGAAATGTGGCAGGGTGTAAGAGAAGAACATCACTCTTTTAATTTGTGTGGGTGTAATAATTACACACTTTGGGGGGAGAATTGGGAGGAATATTATTATATTCCTTTGTGAGTGCTTCTCAATTTTCTTACCTCTATAATATGTATACTCTTTTACCTTTGGAAAATTCAGCATGCCATCGCTTTCTATCCTTAGATTTCCTTTGGGATGCAATTATTGGCAATTGAGAAAACTTTCACATCAGACTCCAAGTTGAAGAAAGTCATTTAAGTAAGCTGAAGCAATGTAAGTACTCATTTTCACTAAATATTTAAAAATGAGTTATTTCAATAAAAAGACTTGTGTTTAGAATATTATCAATGAATGGTCATACATTAGCAGGAGCGATTCTTCCTGGCATGAGTCCAGGCTTGTCTTTACAAGTGAAAAGAGAACATTTTGTGTTCTACCTGCCAGGTGAGAATCTGAGTCATACCTCCCAAACCGGTGTTTTTGAAGGCAGAGAGCCAAAGAGAAATTTAAAATGTAGCAGTTCCTACTTCTTAATATAATGCATAAAATATTGACAGAGTGTATAATATGGATGGTTTTTAATTTCAAGTTCTGGTTATAAAGTTCTAATAAACGATCGAGGCGAACACTAGCTAATTTAGAACATAATTCTTGGAGGAGTGTGTTATGCCCCAGGGCTTTGGCTTTGGAAAGACCTTTGACGATATTTAGCATTTCTTCATTGAGAATCTTGAGTAGCACAATCTAGGTAGTTTGGTGTTAGGATATTTCATTTCGTTAAAACATTCCTTATTAGTATTCCCAAGCTTTTCTAGTGGTTATAGGATGTGATTGGATTAATAAAGCGTTTTCTAGGAGATTGCTTAATTCATTAATAGATTTTTTATCATCAAAATTAATATTTAAAATAGATTTTGAAACAATTTAATGTAATGAATGGAGAATGAGTTAGTGTATGTATTTTTAAACTAACATTTTGGTTATTGGTTTTGAAAGTTGATCTTTGCTTTTTTGAAGTAATAATGCAATTGGTGATTCTGTTGCTTAAATTATTTTTTATCCTTATCCATGCTATAATCAAACTTTAGCAGTTAAAAATATTATCATCATTATTATGGGAATCTCAGATTCTGTAACTGTATAAATACCCAATTCTTCCTGTTTTCATCGTGGTGCTGCAAATCTGACTCTAGTCAGAATGTGTGTTTCTTTCCAATAACATCAAGCAACTAACTAAATTCTGACACTGTCTAATTGGAGATGGCATCAGATCCCACAGGTTAAGAGTCCCATAAGATGTGCAGTCCCATAAGATGCTCCAGCCCCCCATGTTCAGACACAATTGTAAGTTCTGGTAGTCATGTGTGCTCTTGAACAACTGGCTATAGGTCGGAATTTCAACAACCCCCTCCTTGCGTCTGGCTAGTTTGCTAGAGGGGTTTGCGAAACTCAAACATCTTATGCAGTAGATTGTAATTACTGGTTTATTATAAAAGGATGTAACTCAGGAATAGCTAGAAGGAAGAGATGCATAGGCCAAGGTGTAGGGAAAGGGTGGGGTTTCTATGCTTTCCTAGCACACTGCTCTCTCAACACCTCTATGAGTCACAAACTTGGAAGCCTTCTCAACTCTGTCCTTTTGGGTTTTTATGGAAGCATCAATACATAGGCATGATTGATTAAATCACTGGCCACTGGTGATTGGACCTTTCTTCTAAGGGAAGGTTTGGGTAGGGCTGAAAGTTTTAACCCTCTAATCACCAGGTTGGTTTCACGGGCAACAAAACTCCATTCTTGGATGCTTCCTAAAAGTCACCTCATTAATACAACAGAAGACACCTTTATCATTCTCATCTCAGGAAATTCCTAGTTTTAGGAGTCATGTGCCAGGAACTGGACAAAGACAGAATATATATATTTTTACAAACTACAATATCACAGATACTTTGGCCCACAATTATTTACTCTTCGTTAGAAACCTTATTTCAGCTCAAACATCATAGTTCAGTAAGGAAGCAAGTTTTGCTTTCCACTGCCTACATCAATGACAGACAATTCTTCTTAGGTTCTCTTCTGTATTTCTTGCCTTGCTTAAATTATAGACTCCTATGCCTATAGCTTTAGACCAAGAATTAGTCTACCTTTCAAAGTCTTCTATTACATGATCCTACTCTACGGTTCCAAACTTAACTCTCAACATACCTTCAACAAAGCAAGCTATTCATTGCCTTTAGAGTACCATACGTACATCTGTACATGTGTACTTCTGTTCTACATTTCTCCCAGTCTTCATCATCCTTCCTTTCCCTTTACATATTCTCATCACCTTATTAAATTCAATTCAAAAACTACTTTTCCCCTTACATATTTCTACATGAATTCTGCTCATAGCAATCCTGCTCCTCACTTTGGAATTCAGTAGCATTCACTGTTTACCCAATAGCATTCACTAAGCAAATAAATGAAACTTTAAATGTATCTTTTCTGGGGCACTTGGGTGGCTCAGTTGGTTAACCATCTGCCTTTGGCTGAGGTCATGATCCAGGTCCTACTCAGTGGTGGGCTTTCTTCTCCCTCCTGCTCTGCCCCTCCTTCCTGCTCATTCTCTCTCTCTCTCTCAAATAAATAAAATCTTTGAAAAAAATTAAAAGTATTTTTGCTTTTCTTGGAGTATAATAAGCTTCTTAGGGGAAAACTCTATCTTACCTGTCTTAATCACATACCACAAAAAATATCTGCTCCATAAAAATCATTCATGGTTTGCTGAAAAAGGGAGTGGAAGGAAAGAAAGGGAGGAAGGGTGAGAGGGAGGGGAAAGATGATAGATAAATATATATTGACTTATCTCTTGTATTATCATCAGAAACTTAAGTTTTTGAAAGATAAGGGCTATACCTTTGTGTAAAAAGAAACCCTGTGACTCAGCAATTACACTACTGTTTATCCCAAAGATACTGATGTAGTGACACGCCAGGACACCTGTACCCCAATCTTCATAGCAGCAATGTCCACAATAGCCAAACTGGAAGGAGCTGAGATGTCCTTATACAGATGAATGGATAAAGAAAATGTGGCTTATCTTTACAGTAGAATATTACTCAGCTATCAGAAAGGATGAATTCCCACTTTTTGCTTTGACGTGGATGGAACTGGAGGGTATCATGTTGAGTGAAATAAGTCAATTGGAGGACAATCATCATATGGTTTTCACTCACACATGGAATATAAGAAATAGTGAAAGAGATTATAAGGGAAAGGAGGGAAAATGAGTGAGAAAAATTAGAGAGGGAGACAAAACATGAGAGACTCCTAACTCTGGGAAACAAAGGATTGTGGAAGGGGAGGTGGCTGGGGTGATAGGGTACTTGGGTGATGGGCACTGAGGAGGGCACTTGATGGGATGAGCACCGGGTGTTATACTATATGTTGGCAAATTGAATTTAAATAAATACATAAATAAAAAGAAACCGTAAATATACATCACAGTACTGTGGGTGCTCAAATATTCATTCATTCAATAATTATCTATTAAGTTACTCCTTTTCTGTCTCCATGACAGAATTTTCACTTCTGTAATCATGGAAGGCACATCCCTGCTTTTAGCCTTTTTACCTCAACGTTTTAGAAAATAATATAGTTCTGTCTCACCAGTTTTTGGAAATACCTGTTAGCTATGTTGTCCATGTCTTTATTTGTATAAAAATGAATGCTTCCCCTCATTTAATATTCCCATGATTAAATAATTTTAATTAAGATTTCAAATTAGAATTTCCAAACATCTGCTAAAGATTAAGTATGCATTGCATAGCTAGATAGATTATGATTATGGATGAGTGGTAGTTACAATAAGAACATGGATAAGCAAAGACTCAAAAATACCCTTTATCTTTCTGTGATAATAAATACTCATTCTTCCAGTGCCAGACAACAGCAATCTAGAGCTATACTGAAGCATGTTTACAAGGGATGTATATTCTTATCTTAGTGGGCTGGTTGCCTGTGTGTTTGCATTCTATATATTTTTTCTTCCTCCATGGCCAATGCACAAGGAAAATGGAGCATAGATTCATTTTTTTTGTTTAATGTCATCTATTACCAGGGAGGTGATGTATTTCCTAGTCAATTCTACCTGTAAAAAATGGTCAGAGATCAGGTATATTGCTCTGAAATCTTTTCTACCAAATCTGTATACCATATCATATCAGTTGGAATACACTCAACAGAATGTAACAAAAAACTCAAATACAAGTAAGTGGTTTAAACATTATGGTAGCCAGGTTGATTAGTTTAGCAGCTCAGTAATGGTTCTTCCCATTTTTCTGCATTGCTATCCTAGCCAGATTGGCTAGCTCCTCTTCATATTGCTAAAGCTCTAAGCATCACATCCTATTCATCAATGTCAGAGAAAGATAAAGAACAATTTCTTCCCTTGGCTTTAAAAATATATATTAAAAGTGAAGGATCTTTTCCCCAAAACATTTTTTTATTAATTTTGTCTCTTCTCTAAATAAAACCTGGGACCTGTGTAGGCAGAGATATTTCTGCTTTGTTCATTGCTATTTCCCTGGGATCTAGTGTCTGCCATGTAGTGGGTAAATATTTGTGGAGTGAATGGATGAATGTATTCAGGTCTTATTGGCCCAAACGAGATTGGGCCTTTACCCAAACCAATCATTACCAAGGAAGATGAAACTCTATAATTGACCATGGGCCCTTCACAGTTTATCTGAGTTAAATGGGGGAAGGATAGATCCCAGGGCAATCTGGGTACCAACAGCATTAAAATGGGGGAAATGGCTATTAGGTTGACATGCACACTGTCTGCTCCAAACATCATAGCTAGCAATTTTGTGTGAGAGCAGAAGTCAGTATTTGCAGTAGGTTTTCCATAAAGTAGGTTAATGAAGAAAGAAGAAACTATGAGCTAAAATGTATAGAAGACTTTTTTTCTAGCCTAGAAAGAAATGAAATATTGGATGCAGGGAGGTGACTGAGTCATGCAGCTTGAGATTGCCCAACTGTTCTGTATCTTTATGTACTATCTACCCAAGGCTTAATACATGCCCAAAGTAGTGTTAGCTATTTAATTAAATTTCATGGTAGAACTTTGCTTTGTTTGTCCTGTTTTTCAGGTATCAGAAATGCTCAATCATGTCATTAGGAGGTATTATCCAAAATTACTTGGGAAATAAACTGTCTCAGATATTTTGCTTTTATTATCTATATTGAATTTTATCTTTCTAGATTTGGGCCAGGACATCCTGCTTAAATTGTTTAAATCCTGAATCTTCTATCTACTTCTACCTACTGTATTTGCTACAACTTATTATTAGAAATTTAATTTTGGACATATTTGGAAACTTAACCAACAATCTTTGGTTTACTGGTTGAAATGATTAGACTTTTAGCAAACTGCATATCATTGGCCTTGTAGTTTTCTGTCTCATATACCTCCATCATGAAAGCTTTTACTAAAGGCTTTTCTGCTAAATGGTAGGGATTTCAGCAATATCCAGGTAAATTGGTCCATCACAAACAAACACATACAGAAAAAAAAAGAAACAGAATTTTCCCCTTTTAAATCTGTAGATCTGTCTAGAGATTTTTGCTTCATCTTCATGTGAGAAATGCTTTTGATAATCAGCCCTGGAATTCTGCTCATTTTTGCTAAATACACCTAGATAGAAATTTTCAAAATCCACCTTCTCCTCTTTGAATATCAAATTTTTGTCTGTTTTCTATTATCATGTATTTATTTCATTCTTTAAGATTTCTCAAAGGTTTCAAATTTGACCCAATAATCATATTCGGTATTCCTTTCAAACTTTTGGAAAGACCTCAAACACATTTTGAAGGGTTAATTCTTCTCTTTACTTTGGACTTTCAGGCCTCTGCTGACAATCTGAGAATTAGTTTCCCTGACAACTAAGAAAAAGGCCAGTGGAAGTGCAGTAGTTCTACTCTCATTGCCATATATATTAACAGGGTTCTATCACTCTTATCTGAAGATTTCTTCCTTGAACATTCAGAAAAAAATAGATGATATTCTGTAGTGATTAGACACATGGGCTTTATAGTGTGTCCACTTGGATTGAAGCCCTGGTTCTGCCACTTATTAGCACTGATTTCTTTGAGTCTGCATAATGAGACTAATAATTGCATTGATTTCATGTCATGGTACTGTGAAGGTTCAATGCGATAATGTCTGACAGATACTTAGCATAGTATTGGGCACATTACAGTTGCTCAAAAATTATATCTGAACTGTCATGTTAAAGAAGATATGGGGTTGGAGAGAGGAGAAACAAAGTTTGGTGGGATGTTTCCAACATAGGTCAGAAATGCAGCGAGGCTAGGAGATTGAGTATGCTGCCTGTGATCAAAATATTACTTGCCTGGGACATTTCACATGGCTACTTTTGTATATGGCACTAACTATTAGAGTCTGTTGCAGTAGTTGAATACTCATGACAGGGGATGACTACAGCAATTTTGAGGGTGTGTAACCCCTAAGAAGCCCATATACTTACATGAGCTTTGACCTTTGCTTCCTGTAAGTACTTGGCAAGTGTCAGAGTTTGTTTTCTTTTCCTTTAATTTTTTTCCCCCTGAATCTTACCTCAGATGCCCTTTGGAGTATTTGATATTTCAGGCACTACCCTTTGAGTTCTTCATTTTTCTCCTCCCATTGATTCCCTTCCTTTATAAACATAAACTGTGGATCCCGGCCTGTATCTAAATGGGTTCTTTCCTTGTTGAGAGCATATTAAGATCCATTGATCTTCAAGGTCTTCAAATCATCTGTAGCTCACTGTATTAAGGTGCAAGCTGTGTGCTTTGTTCCTCTGTAGGATGTTGCCCAACTGTGTACTCTGCAGTTTAAACTTGGAAATAGACACTGAAGTGTTTGTTTAGTTTGAGATTGTGGGTTTGTCAGATTTTTTAGGGGGAATGATAAAAATAAACATGTCATAATAATTTATGTACAAGGATGTTTATTGCAACATTATTTGTAATGGTGAAAAATTGAAAACAGACTAAATGTTTATCAACCAGAGAATGGTTAAATAAATTATGGCACATCTATAAGATGGAATACTAGCTAGACATTGAAATAAATGAGGCAGATTTATATGTAGTTCTATAAAAAGTTTCCAGGAGTGTTGAGTGGATAAAAGCAAACTGAAGAATATTATGTATAGGATCCTCTTTCTGTATAGGATCCTTTTTCTGTGTGTATATGTGTGTGTGTGTGCACATAAAGCCAAAAATGCCTAGAAGTGTAGCAATTATACTGTTAATAGTGGTACCCTTGAGCAGTGGGGGTTAGGGTCATATAAGGAAGGGAAACTTTTGCTTTTCTTTAATAGACTTCTATTATGTTTGGATGATTCACAGTGAGCATGAAATCCCATGATAATTTAAAAAATAAAACTATTTAAATAAAAGCTGATTTTTACTTTACCTGTATTAATTAGCAGTGTCTTATTGATTAAAATTAAAGAGAAAATATTTCACATCTATTCCACCTCCCACCCATAACCCTGGATCTGAGGATGAAAATTAATGTAATATTCCTAGAATCATCTATTCAATTTGATAATAACTTACACTTTATGATACAAAATTAAAATAGTAACTGTTATCAATTTAAAGAAAAAATTTTTTAAAGGAAAAATAAGGGGAAAATATTTTTTTACACTATTTGTGTATTTAAGTTTTAAAGGGATTTGTTTGAAGGGAAATAGGTCAGAGACCAATTGTATAAAACAAAAGACTCTGTGTACAAGAAGTAAATTGAATATTGGGATAGGATATGGGAAAACCTAGTGCCTAGCATATCACTAGCATATTAGGCCTACAACTTTTTTCTATTATTTTTATAAACTTAATCATGGATTGCCTAAGGACAAAGACCCAGGGTATTTTAACTCTGTGTGTGTGTGTGTGTGTGTGTGTGTGTGTGTGTGTGTGTATGAGATAAGCGAAAGAGGAAGGCAAGGAAGACTTAGAGGGAGAAGGATAAGAGAGTGGGAGAAAGAGAATGGGAGAGGGAAAGACAACCAGTGAGAGACATATCGAGAGTAAACTTTCCTTCCCTTTCAGAGTTGACCCTATATTCTGCTGTAAGGTTAGGGATGGTGAGCTCTGAGGAAATCTTGAACACAAACAATTATAAAAATTATCAAAAATTAAAATTCTGAGACTTCAGTTTCTGGTGCAGCATGTGAAAAGCTTGGAAATTGCCACTCTGTCCTAACAAGTAAAAAGTTGAACAAACTGAAAAATCACCATTCCTTCCTAGATCCATAGGAGAAGTGAGAACACAGGGCAAACTGCTGCTCCCCAAAATTGGTGTGACTAATAGGAAAATGCAAAGAACTACAATTTACTAGAGCAGAAACTCATGAGCTAAAACGTCTCAAGAACCAGTTCCAGGGTAGAGAGATCTGTACTGTGTTGATGAATTGTTAAATGTTCAGTGTGAACTCTGAATATTAGAAACACCAGGGGGACATAGTCATGGTGGTAGGGAGAGGCCTGTCCACTCTTGAGTTCTACCTCCTAGATATCCCTGCCAGGTTCTCAGAATAAATACTGGAGATAAATCCCTTGTGCTTCTGGCAAGGAGCAGAGAAAGGAGCCATTTTGAAGTCAGAGAATTGTATTCTTCTTAAGAAGGTCTGCCCCAGGAGAAACTAGCTAATGAGAACCTAACCTGACGGAGTTTTATCAGAGCCTGATTAACCTGGCAAAAGGGGCACTTGGCGGGATGAACACTGGGTGTTATGCTAAATGTTGGCAAATTGAACTCCAATAATAATGATAATAAAAAAAAAAAAAACCTGGGGAAAGGGACATATTCAATTCCTGCTGACTCTAGTTTCCTTGTCAAGAAAAGGAATTACTCTAGCCCTCTCTACCCTTCTATGTGGGAGAAGGGAAATATCCAACTCCCATCTAAGGAGAATGAGAAGATGTGGGGACAAAGAAACACGTGTGAACTTCACACTGTGGAAGCACTGGCTCACTAAAAGACTGACACCTAGTCATAAGAGTAGAAAACACTTCCCTTTCACTCATACCTTACCACTACATTACTAAAGAACTGTTTATATCAGTTCTTTTATCCAATACAAATACATCATGCCCAGTTATCAAGAAAGAAAATTACAAGATGCAAGGCAAAAAACACAGTTGAGAGACAAAGAGCAAACATCAGAATTGGACTTGGATGTGGCAAAGATGTTGGAATTACCATGAATTCTGCAATATAAACAGAGATGTAACATCTCTTCCATTTCTGATTTTATTTGAGTTCCCTCTTTTTTTTTCTTGTTAAGTCTAGCTAAAAACTTGTCAATTTCATTTATCTTTTCAAAGAATCAGTTCTTAGTTTTGTTGATCTGTAGTCTTTTTAGTCTCTGTTAAATTTATTTCTGCTGTAATCTGTTATTTTTTCTTCTACTTTTTGTGGGCCTTATTTGTTCTTCTTTTTCAAGTCCTTGAGGTGTAAAGTTAGGTTGTTTGAGACTTTTCTCATTTTCTGAGGTAGGCATTTATTGCTACGAACCTCCCTCCTAGAACTGCTTTTGCTGTATTCCACAAATTTTGGTGCACTCTATTTCCGTTTTGTCATTTATTTTAATTGGAGAGAAGATAATGGAAAAGTATCTTTAATTATATAGCCTTAAAGAATTAGAGAGATGGAAGGAAGCTTTCAGGTCTTCAAATCCAAACTTCCCTCCCTTAAAAAAATGCTTTTATATAATCATCACATTTCTATTTAAGTGTTTTCTGCAGCAGGGAATTCATTCCTTTATTTTTATTATTTTTATTCCTTTATTTTTTGACAGAATGTTCCAGAACATAGACTTGTCTTAGAGAAAAAAATGGTATCTGCTCAAATCTCTGACCTCAACTAGCAGAATGAATTCTAGCAAGTCATTTAAACTCTCCAGGCCTTTTTTCTTCATTCATAGGATAAGGTAGTTAGGCTCAGGGGCCAATAGTCTCATGTATCTTTATTTATTTATTTTATTTTATTTTTTGTCTCATGTATCTTTAAAGGGCTATTTGAACTTCTATGATTTTTCTGTGATTTTTGTTTGGGGTAGAAATATGGAATAGCAGAAATAGCATGGGCTTTGGAGTGAGGGAAGCAGGGTATGAATATTGACTGACATTTTCTGGGTGGGTGACCTTGGGCAGATCACCTGATCTCTCAGTCTGACTTCCCATATCCTTCAACAAGAGTTCACAAAACCTACTTTGGAGAGTTGTTCTGACTGTTGATTGAAATGATGCTTTCAAAGCTCTTTGCATTATACTGAGTGTGCGATAGGTGTTCAACAAATGTTAATTCATTCTTCCTTTCTCTGCATTTAAAACAGGAAATCTATGGATTAAAATGAGAGACCAAAGTGAATACTTATTACAGAAAAAATAATTTTTTAAAGATATAGATATAATAATTGGCATTAATTGGGTAAAATCCATTTGATGTTGTTTGGATTATTCTGCTTGGATCCAGAAAGACTGGATTATATTGGAAATTTATTTCTCCTCTCTAATTTACCATTATTTCAATACAGAACATTAAAAATAACATAGTGATACAAAAACATATTAACACTGTTGAAATGCTTCCTATGCCCAAGATGGAGCCATTCCTGCCTGGGGGTGTCACATGAGCAAACTAAAACTTAGATAACTTTTCTGTCCCCAGAAATGTTACTCTTGATCAGAACTGTAGTTAAGCAGTCAGCCCAAACACTAAGCCAACTCTAGACCTTCTCACCCCAAACAAGGTTGACTTGTGGGCCTGCCCAATCAGATATTGTTTACTTTTTCTTGTTCCTTATTCTTAATCCTGTAAAAGCTTTCTTGCCTTCCACCCCATTTTGCAGTTCTCTGAATGGAGACTGTCTGCTTTATGAAATATTAAATAAAGTTTGTATCACCTAAACTGTCTTCTTTAATCATTTTTGACAATAATTACTAGTAAAGAGATATTTGTAATGTAAAGCCTTTTCTGTGTTCTATTGAAACTATTCTTCTATATAAGCTTGTCTTTCAAAATGGTCCCTGATAAAGGAGTCCTAATTCATCTTTCTTCCCCCACCATGCATCATGGTGCCAGCCATGTGGTAGGGATCATTAAATATTTGTTATTCTACACTAGTAAGTACTCAATACAAATTACACCTTCAAATAGCTTAGAAGAAATAACTAATTACTCCATACTGAACCAATTGATAGCATATTTAGTTTATTATTTCAAATCAAGAATCTGAGGTCCAAAAGATTACTAAACTAGATTACTAAAGTTCAAAAAATGCCTTCCTAACAAAATGGAAGTTTGGTGACTCAACAACCAATTAACCAATTGGACCATTCAGCTTTTCCTCTCCTTTCGAGGTCCTCATGATTCAAAAGAGAACACTAAAACCAACACAAAGAAATTAAAGGAACTCAAATGTGAGCCACAGAGGGAAATAATATAGCTCTACGTGTACTATTAATAAAAGAGAATAAAAAGACCAAGCAAACAAATAAAACAAAAATGCTCAGATATAGCAGGAGAGGAATGGAAGAAAGAAAAGAATTTGAGATTAATTAACATTTTGACAACTAAACTATAAAAAAAAAAAACAGAGTTGACTAAAAGAATAAAGAACCAACACTTAAGAAGACATAAAAGGAGAAAAAATATAGAAAAAATTGGGAGTCAAGGACTCCTACTGCTTTCTACAAAGCAAAGAAGTATTACAGAATAAAATGTCAAAGCTATATTCATATTCTATGTAACTTACTGGAAATTCTCCTCCAAAGTTATGCGCACTATGGTGAGCATGGCATTCACCCAAAGATTCCAGACCTCTGAGATATACTTTTGTACCCATGTCACATTTGTACATTGCTTGTCAAAATTCTTCCATAGGGTAGTGATGAATGAGAATGCAGAGCTAAATATAAACAACTATGTATTACTACTCACTACAGTAAAAAGTCATTTCAGTTCAACATACGAAACTAAAGGAAACTATGTTGGCAAATTAAAAAAAAAAGAGAAAAGAACATCTGTAAAATTAGGAAATTTGGCTGCCTTGAAGAAAAATGGCAAAAATTAATTTTCTATGAATTTTTGTGGGATGAGGCTGAGAACTGTGTCCTTTGTGGGGACACATCACAAAATTAATTCCTTCATAACTAATCTTTAAATCCTCAGTGAGAGAGAAAGACATTTCTAATCATTGAAAAAAGAGGAAATAAATGTGGGAAGTACTAAGTTTGGGGGTAATTACAACTCTTTCATATTAAAAGATTTCAAGATTATCCAGATGTTTGCACAGTTCCCCAGAGAAAATTGAAGGCCATTTCCTGCCAGGATGGAATGAATTATATAATGTATATGTAACAGTTATTCTGTCATTAAAAAAAAAATCCCACAAATTTATTCAATAACAATGAAACGTTGTTAATTCTTGGAAGATAGGAGAAGCCACCTGGGGGCCTTTTATAGTTAATTTATTTCACACAGAAGACTCTATTCACAGTTTACCCGATTCTCTGTAATGCCCTTTTGTGCTCCTCAGGGCAACTTTATCTTGATGGGACTTCAGTTTACCTAATCCAACCAGTCTGCACAGACTGAGTGGAGGGTTGGATTCAGATGAAACCGGAGCCTTTGGTAAAATCAGAAGGAAAATATAATTACATACAAGGAATGAAACTCAAATTTTACTCCAAGAAGCCCTCCTTATTCTTGAAAGAAGTTTAGAAAATAACTATATTGAAGCCCGTCTTCATATTAGTTTTAAAACACTGTTTCCACAGTATATATGGAATAGATTTGGAAGCTAATACATGACCTTTTTTTTCCCTTTTCACCTCATTTGACTTTAATGAGGTGAGAAAAGGAGGGAAAGCTTGTCCTACATTTTGAGGCAGAGTCAGTTCTTCAAAAGCCCCGTACAGAGTAAGAATTGGAATTTGAATAGAAGGGTGCAATTAAAGAAGCATGGACTGCATATTCCTCTAGAAAGGATAAAATTCTCCCAGATTTATCACAGTTGAGATTCATTTTTACGTTTATGCCAAACACTTCATAGCTTACTTATTATAGCTTGAAAATCTATTCTCATAACGTATGTAGTCTGATTTATGTAATTATTAGATGAAATAGTCAGAAAAGATAATGTTAAAACAAAGATGGTGTTAACATCCATGTAAACATGTAGAGTCAGTCTCAGGAAATGAAGACTTGCTGACATTCAGCTAGCATGTGGTCTGAGAGTTGGCAGAGGTAGGCTTACTCTCGATTATTTAGAGAAAGTTTCCATACGTAGCTGAGTTTCCTGAAGTTCTCTAAATGATACCTTGTACATCATAGTATTTGACCCAATATATGTTGAAGGAGCAATGCAAAGGAGACTTGTAAGGGAAGAGAACTTTCGTGAGGGAAAGCAGATAGCACAGGTGTGGGGAGAGGATGGGTCTGGGTGTGGGTGAGACTAATGGCCATGGACCAATTAACAACTGCATCTTTGAAGTTCTTACTATGAATGCAGACTGGGTTTGTTTGTTTCTGTTTTGATGTTCAGCTATGATATTTAGTGCATTTAGTGCTTGTAAGAGTGCTGTGAAAGAAGTATATATATTTTTAAAGATTTATTTATTTTAGGGGGGGAAGGGGCAGAAGGAGAGGGAGAGAGAGTCTTAAGAAGATGTCACCCCAAATGCCAGCCCAACCCAGGGCTCAATTTGAAGACCCTGAGATCATGAACTGGGCTAAAACCAAGAGTCTGATGCTTAACTGTGCCACTCAGACACCCCATAATATATTACTACATTTGTTGTAAAGATGAGGAAAAAGGTCAATGGGTGGCTCTGAGTCTCTGGAGTAATCTCTTCAATGGGAAAACCTAGGCTTTTCATCCTAAGCCTCAAAGATATTTGATTCAGCAGAGTAAAAGAAAGGACATGGGAAACTAGAGAGAGAGAAATTACTGGACATGCCCATATGCCCAATGTATCCACTTTCCATTAGCATAACTTCTACCTCTAAGCTAATAGCATGTTTGCCCTCCTGTATTCCACCTTGAAGTTTAATGGGAGTGCAAAAGGTACAAGAAAGATAAGAATAGAAGAGTGTCCAATTCACTAATGGGAATTAGAGAGAAAAGGAAGAAACCTGAAAATGACTGAAAACTTTCCCCATGTTAGTGACAGAGTGGAGGGATGGAAGGAGAGATTCCTGGTCTCTTTGGCTGCCACTGGCTCACTTGGCAGCACTGAATGCTTCACCTCAGTTTCTGTCACCTTTAAAACAATGGAAACAATATCCTTTACATCTACAAATAATATCAACCAGGTGTGACATTAGACAAATTATATTAGTGACGTTTTAAGAAATAATATTTCATAATTATGTAAAGTAAGCTCAGTGCCTTCAGCTATGTAAATGTCCATATGTGAACTTGAAAAAAAATGGAGTAAATGGTGTGTAGAGCCAACAAAAGTTATGGATGTATGAAAAGTTTTTTTATTTTATTTTATTTTATTTTATTTATGATAGTCATACAGAGAGAAAGAGAGAGAGGCAGAGACACAGGCAGAGGGAGAAGCAGGCTCCATGCTCCGGGAGCCTGATGTGGGATTCGATCCCGGGTCTCCAGGATCGCACCCTGGGCCAAAGGCAGGCACCAAACCGCTGCGCCACCCAGGGATCCCGGATGTATGAAAAGTTTTAATCTATTTTTGTGCTCTCCTATAAATTTTGGGAGGAGGTTTGCTTGAAGAAAACAAAAAAAGCAAACCAAAATACTCAGGGGTTTGCCTGATATTGACCTACTTCACAAAATGGTAGCCTCTAAATATAGTACATTGAAGTTATACATTTTTCAGATCAAATAAAATTATAGAATGTTTCCACCAGCATTTAACCCCATAAATCTTAATTTCCCGTGAAGTTTGCTTTCCATACTTTCCAATTTGTCTTTTATTACCTCTGGACGCTCCCAGCCCCTCCTCTGATTCAGGAGGAATCATATCATTATTCAGTGGAGGCAAATTGGGACCAAAATTCAGGGAATCCAACCCAATATGAATAAAGTATGATGCCATCATATCAGCACAAACCCAGTTACAATATCATTGAAATGTGAAGATACTTTTTGCATATTTATGGAATCAAGCAATACACAGCATCGTGCTAGTTTTTTTTCTTGTTTTTTTATTTTTTTGCTAGTTTTATTTTTATTACTTATTTTTGAGTCCCATGATCTGAAGCCATCAATGCAAATACTAATTTATATGGTAACTCTAAAACAGACCTGGAGAATATACTTACAGATTTTAAGATTATTTTCTAGGAAAGCATTCAATCATAGGAAGAGGGAATAATATTTTGTTCTTTATTTCAGTGTCTTTTCTCATAGAAATGCATGGTAAATTTGGTACTCAATGTTTGCTATGTAGATTACAAGGCCAAATGGTATTTTTAACCAAATATAACTTTGGGATAACACTATAGTACTACACGATCACATATTACATCAATGAATTTTAGTTACTAATTCTTTGTTTCCCTAAAATTGAAAGAAAGGTATGAATGATTGAAGACATATAAAAATATTCTATCTTTAATTTAATCTTAAGTCATTTAAAAATAAATACTTTATAAGACCTAAATCAATATTGTCACTACACTATTTGGTATGTAAAACTACTTATTCTACTATCTACTATCAATGATGCCATAAAATCCTTGTGATATTACTCATATTACTCATTGGAAGTTGATTTCATGCAACTGAATACTTTATAGGATGGAAATTCATACATAGTTTCCTCGGTAGCCATTCTAATAATTTAATAATGGTGACTCATTTTGGCACTGTGTGGCTATAACAAACAATTCCATGGAATTCTAATGTAATTCTGTAATAATTAAAGTCCACTAAGCAGGAAAACATTCTGGCAACATCAGAATACAGAGTTTACTTGTCCATCATGGGTTTAAAAAAATGTGAGGTAAAAATGTAGAGAAAGCATGTGCATAGAAGACTTTGCAATAAGGACACAGGGAACAGGTTTATTTTAAATCTCTTTTGAGAACTTTAATTAGCAATTTCCACACTGATAATAATAGTGAAAACAGGGATCCCTGGGTGGCGCAGCGGTTTAACGCCTGCCTTTGGCCCAGGGCGTGATCCTGGAGACCAGGGATCGAATCCCACGTCAGGCTCCTGGTGCATGGAGCCTGCTTCTCCCTCTGCCCGTATCTCTGCCTCTCTGTTTCTCTCTGTGACTATCATAAATAAATAAAAATTAAAAAAAATTAAATAAAAAAAATAATAGTGAAAACAGCTACCATTTATTGGCCAGTTATGTGTCTAGGTGTTTTATATAATCATCTTACTGAATTTTGGGAGCAACTATGAGACAAAAGTATTATAGTGTTCATTTTACAAAGAGGAAAATGATGCTTGGAGAGGTTAATCAATCTGCCCATGATCCCACTCAATTAGAAGGAGAAGTACTAGGAAGTCATGGTCATCAGTGGAAGTATAGCTGCTGGGACCTAGGAAGATTTTGGATTCAGAAAGGCTAGTTTTGAATGTCAATTCTGCTTCTCACCAAGGAGGCTCATGAGGCTGTGGGGATTGGGAGAGGTGGGATCAGTTCTTTAGGCCTGATTTATTACTTGTGAATAATTTGAAGGTAGGATCCATGTTTTAGTCTTATCTCTCCAGCTTCTAACCCAGGGCCTGGCACATTGCTTTGGTCCCATTATTAGTTGCTAGGTTGAATAAGGGAGATTTTCATGTGTTTATTTTTTTATTTAAAAAATTTTAAAAATCAGAATAGATTTGGGAAGAGAAAGAAAAAGAATCTGAAAATCCTGAGTGCCTAGGTGAGGGGTAAGAATCACCTGGCAGGATTCTCATAATTAGAGGAGGATAAAGAGACTTGAAGTGTAGGATACAAGTAACAGTATAATACGATAATAGGACAATTCAGAGCAAAGATTTTAGAGTCAGACAGAATCCTGGCCTCCCTCCAATAATCATAAGGCCTGCAAATTATTTAATGTAGGTCTCAGTTTCTCATCTCTAAGTGGGAACTGATAATTCCATCCATCCATCCATACATCCATACATTCATCCAATTATTTAGGGTGTAGTTGTAGACAATGAATGTGATAATACATGTAAAATAATTAGTATCCTACCTGAAACATATAGTAAGCATTTCACAAATTATCAATATTTTTTTACATTTTTGAAAATCTCTTCAATGTCTCTCTACATAGATAGGTTTTTATTCCTATCAAAATAGCCAGTATTGCCTATATATGTCTTTTTTATTTTTAAATTTTTTTGCCAATTTCCTTAATCTCACTTAAAAAATATTATTTATATATTTATTTTTAGATTTAAATTTAATTAATTAGCATATAATGTATTTTTGGTTTCAGTCTTATATAATACCCAGTGCTCATTACATCACATGCCTTCCTTAATGCCCATCACCCAGTTACCCTGTTTCCCCATCCCCCTCCCCTCCAGCAACCCTCAGTTTGTTTCCTATGATTAAGAGTCTCTTATGGTTTGTCTTCTTCTCTGATTTCATTTTGTTTTATTTTTTCCTCTCTTCCCTATGATCCTCTGTTTTTCTTAAATTCCACATATGAATGAGATATAATTGTCTTTCTCTGACTTATTTTCGCTCAGTGTAATACCCTCTAGTTCCATCCACACCAATGCAAATGGCAGGATTTCATTTTTTTGATGGCTTATTAGTATTCCATTGTATATATATATATATATATATATATATATATATATATACCATTCTTATTGGCTTAGGATTTCATTTTTTTGATGGCTTATTAGTATTCCATTGCATATATATAGGATTTCATTTTTTTGATGGCTTATTAGTATTCCATTGCATATATATATATATATATATATATATATATATATATATATATACCATTTCTTCTTTATCCATTCATCTGTTGATGGACATCTGGGGATCTTTCCATAGTTTGGCTATTGCGGATGGACATTGCTTCTATAAACATTGAGATGCAGGTGCCCCTTCAAGTCACTACATTTGTATCTTTGGGATAAATACTCAGATTGCAATTGCTAGGTTATAGAGTAGCTCAATTCTCAACTTTTTGAGGAACCTCCATACTGTTTTCCAGAATGGCTATACCAACTTGCATTCCCCCCAACAGTGTAAGAGGATTTCCCTTTCTCTGCATCCTCCAACATCTGTCATTTCCTGACTTGTTAATTTTAGCCATTCTGACTGGCGTGAGGTAGTATCTCATTGTGATTTTGATTTGTATTTCCCTGATGCCAAGTGATGTGGAACATTTTTTCATGTGTCCATTGGCCATTTGTATGTTTCTTTGGAGAAATGTCTGTTCATGTCTTCTGCCCATTTCTTGATTGGATTATTTCTTCTTTGAGTGTTGAGTTTGGTAAGTTCTTTATATATTTTGAATACTAGCCCTTTATCTGGGTCAGAATAGAGAACTGAGAAATGGACCCTCATGTCTATACTCAACTAAACTTTGACAAAGCAGGAAAGAATATCCAATGGAAAAAAGATAGTCTCTTCAACAAATGGTGTTGGGAAACTGGACAGCCACATGCAGAAGAATGAAACTGCATCATTTCCTTATACTGTACACAAAAATAGACTAAAAATGGACGATAAACCTAAATTTGAGACAGAAATCCATCAAAATCCTAGAGGAGAACACAGACAGCACCCTCTGTGACCTCAGCTGCAGCAACTTCTTGCTAGATATGTCTCCAAAAGTAAGGGATACAAAGGCAAAAATAAACTATTGGAACTTCAAGATAAAAACTTATGCACAGCAAAGAAAACAGTTGACAAAACAAAAAGACAATTGACAGAATGGGAGAATATATTTGCAAATGACATTAAATAAAGGGCTAATAACCATTTTGAAAATCTTAATCTTCATCTCATGTCTATGATGTGGGTATTATTCTTTCCACTAAACAAACTAATGCTCAGAGAGAATGACTAACTTTCCCAAGGTCACATAACCAATACGTAATTTTTCTTCCCCCCCGGGCTCTTAACTAACATACTATATTGATTATTTGAAAAAGACAAACTTCAAAGACCTCGCAAAGGGAAAAGCCTGGCTTTGTAGTCTACTGCACTATGGGTTATCATACCTATATTACATCCTATTCATTTAGGTTTATTTGGTAGAAGTTACAATAAATTTCAAATTTAGAAATAATACTTGTACTCAGGCTTCTGTTTTCTTATTTTATGTGTTATGATGACATGGCTGTAAATGTCCCCTTGGATTTCCTTAGCACATGCCAGGCAGACAGAAGCTTAGACATTGGAAGGAAGCTGTGTCATTACCAGTCTCATGTTATATAAATTTCTCTCCTTCCTCACAAAGGCATTGGTTGCTCTTTTGCTTTATCTGAGGCAGTTTAGTTTAAATTTTCATTATGACATTTTTTGTCTTTGCTTCCTTATTTAGAGAATGGTTCTCAAAAATTTTTCGTTCTGTAATCCCTTTAAGGGTTTTCACAACCCTCAAACATATCTTGAACCACTTTGCTATCAAAATAAAAGCATGGAGGAATAATTCAGCTGTTGGGAGGGGAACAGGTTACTGTCTATACTTTTCTTGACACTGAAGAAGGGGAGGAAGAGCTCAGAAGAAGGTGGGAAAGGCACCAAATGTAGGATGGATAGGAAATCAGCTTTATGGTTTCAGTAAAAGAGAAGAAGGGGGTTATACAAAAGAAGATGTTGCAAATCTAAAACTGTCCTTCTTAACAGATGTTAGGGAGTTTGCAGCTTTGGTCCTGGGCCTCCCTTAGAATATCCCTGGGGAAATGACATCCTCTTTGAGAAGTAGTGATTTGAAACAAGCAGCTTTTTCTCCTTTTGTCCCCATTCCTTGCCTTTCTTCTCAAAATCCCCTCCCTTTCCTTGCTTTCTCTCCTTCCCTTCCAAGTCTGGCCTCTCTCCTCTTCCTCAGTCACCTACTCCTATTTGGAGAAATGCAGGGATTTTATCTATTTTCCTTGGATTTTTCAACTGATCTCACACTTATGACCCCATTGACTCCTAGAGCTAACTTTGCCCTCTGACACAGAAAGCCTCAATTCCCATGGGGATCCCTGAGTGGCTCAGCAGTTTGGCGCCTGCCTTCATCCCAGGGTAGGATCCTGGAGTCCTAGAATTGAGTCCCACATCCGGCTCTCTGCATGGAGCCTGCTTTGCCCTCTGCCTGTGTCTCTGCCTCTCTTTCTCTCTGCATCTCTCATGAATAAATAAATACAATCTTAAAAAAAATATTAAAAAGAAAGCCTCAATTCCCAATTCAGTTTTTGTCTTTCATACCAAATATAGATGAGTATTACTGGGATTTCTGTTTGTGTGTGTGTGTGTGTGTGTGTGTGTGTGTGCGCACGCGCGAGCGTAAAATTTAGCTTGCAGCACATCTGAGCTGGCTTTCTCTTTCACTGGCTCTCTTTACTCATACCTACTTTTCTTGAATTGATCAAGTTGCAGCTGTTTTTCTCTCTAACTTCCCCTTCAGTTCCAGCAAAAATAAACTACTTCCTGACTTCAGTGCCTGGCCATAGAGTGATGTTATCCTGAGTGGGTAGCTTAACTATAGAGTTGGAGGAAATGAACTCTCAGCATTGTTTGCCTATTGGGTAACATTTGTTTTTTCCTTTGGTACAAAGAACTTAATCGACTTTTGAGGGCATCAGGCTTATGTTATGCCCCCATGGAAAGATCGTGTGTGGTCACTGAAGGTTCAACTGCCACCCAGACTATACATGTTTGCGCTGGCCCTCCGCCACTTGTTAGTTCCAGCATCCTCTCTGATGTCTGGTTCTCATCTGGTCCTTCCTAAGGCCATTTGCTTTGTGATAAATCACTGTGATTTCTGTCATCACTTGCAATGTGATTCCCTATTCTAGCTGCAGCCACCACCTCATGCTCAGTGACAAATCTACATGACATCAGCGTTACTGCCTTTCTATGTCTTTATACAATTTGAAACTGTTCTCCTTGCTTATTTCAAAACTGTGGACTAGCCACACCTTCAGCTTCTGTCTACTTAAATTGACCTCTTAAATATTCTGATTTTCTGTACCTTCTTTTTCCTCTCCTTGTACAGCTCAAGCTGACTGTGCCTCTTGGTCTACCACGCAGGCCGTCTGGCCTCCTTTTCCCTCCTGGGAACAAGACTCAAGGTATTTCCTCTTTACCTTTGATCTTTCTGGGATAAAGGGAATGTGTAATGGAGAAACTTCTTATTCCTTGCTCCACAGGTAATCTCTTTTTCATTCCTCTTCCTTTCTCATGTATCCTTTTCTCCCTTCTTCCTTCAAAAGAATTCTGTCTGGCCATCTCTGTCCTTCTGTGTACACATTAATCTTACAATGCAATCTAAGGGGCAGCCCGGGGGGCTCAGCGGTTTAGCGCCGTCTTCGGCCCAGGGCCTGATCCTGGAGACCTGGAATCGAATCCCCCATCGGACTCCCTGCATGGGACCTGCTTCTCCCTCTGCCTGTGTCTCTGCCTCTCTCTCTCTCTCTCTCTCTCTCTCTCTGTGTCTATAATGAATAAATAAATAAAACCTAAAAAAAAAAAAAATGTAATCTAACACCCAAAAGTGGTTCGTCTTATATCATCATATTCAATTTTAAAGTCTAATATTTTAGCAACAGGTATCAAGTGTCCAAATACAAAACTCTAAATCAGCCTTAAAAAATAAGAACACATTTTACCATCTTACAAATTATTTCCACTCATTTTCCACTCACTGGGTTATCCTTAAAAATGATCAATATGCCAAGATTCTAGCTGACTTGTTTGGCATAAACCATTACCTGGGTGGATGGATGATATTTTCTCTCAAATACCAAACCAATCCATTATCAAGTGTACCTGGATGTTCTTTTACAGATTGGCTTAGATATAGAATGTACAAATCACTCATTTCCCTTTTTATTCCTGAGATGATACAAATTCTCACTTCTGCCCTTGGAAGATGACCTTGAGTGTGACACTTACTATGTCACCACACAGGATTTTCCTGACAAGGGTAGTTTATGGGGACTTACTGGTGTCCCCACAACATTTGGACTGAGAGCAGAAACAGAGGAGATTGAACAAGCCAATAAACATTTTTGGATTAATACTGTTTGCATTTCCCCATGATAGTTGGCTATAAAATATACAAAAAGATAAGCTCTAAGCTTCTGCAGGGTTTATCAACCCCCCTAACATGTTTTTTCTCTTTTTTTCTGAATTCACTTTATTGTGGCCTTAATCACTTCTCAGAGCAATAATCACCTCTGGGGAAGAAGCACAGAAAAATGGAAAAGGGCTGGTGTTTTAAAGTCAGGTTGAAGGGACAATCCCTTATCTCTGTCTGCAGGAGTGACTTCACCTCTCTGGCATCATTTTCTTTTAAGCAAAATGGGGATAACAATTCGTAACTTTCCATCAGGGTTATGGGATTAAAGGTACTATGTGAAAGCACTGAACACTGCCAGAGAAATAAAAGTTATGAACCAAATGTTACATTATTTTTATTGAGTTATACTATCTGCTTTATTCATGAACTGATACCTACATCAATGTTACAGGTTTAAGTACAGGCAGATAGAGTACCACATTCTTGATATGATTTCTGGAATACTGGAAAGCTCCAGATAATGTTCAGAAATCACTTCCTGACATACTGGCCTAATGTTCCTATTCCCACCCTCACTGTATTCTTTACCTTAAAGTTCATTGTTGAAATGTAAACATCATTAGGAAGATAAATCAATGGCTACCTTTTGATGTGAGTGGATTTATCAGAGACCTTTTCAGTGAGATTCGATTAGAAAAAATGTAAAGACAAAGAGAAGTTTAAGGCACTGGGATTCCAGACTTGGCAGGTTAGAGAAGAGTATGTGGAGGAAGATTAAAACAGCTATATCTTGAAGGATATACAGGTGAAAGTGCTTGGAGGTGTCTCTTTCTGTATCTGGCCGCTGAACTGGGGGACCAACCCCGTTGCCTATCAGAATCATTGGAATATCTTACAAAATACTTACACCTAGGCCCCATACCTCAGAGATTAGGATTTAAACATTTGGGGGGAAGGCATCTTTGGTGCTTAAGAACTCAGATAATTCAAATGCTTAGTTGAATTGAAAACCACAGGGTTGGAACAAATAGAGGCACAGGGAAATACTTTTATCTAGTCCCCCTTAACCTAGCCATAGGTTCTGACTGAGTTAACTACTTAAAAACCAACCTCTTAAAAAAGGATTTATTTGTTATTGGTTTAATTATTGTTAAGACCAGCTGGTTTTTTTTTTTTTAGATTTTATTTATTTATTCATGAGAGACACAGAGAGAGAGAGGCAGAGACATAGGTAGAGGGAAAATCAGGCTCCACATGGAGAGCCTGATGTAGGACTGAATCCCAGGACCCCGGGATAAATGCTCTGAGCCAAAGGCAGATGGTCAACCCCTGAGCCACCCAGGCACCCCAAGACTGTTTTAAAAACAAAATGTGAAGCTATAATATCAGAAATCAGATCTCCAGGTTGTGAGACCTGTGTCAGACTCTTTGCTCAGTGCAAGTCTGCTTGGGATTCTCTCTCTCTTCCTCTTTCTCTTCCCTCTCCAAAATAACTATGAGATTCTAGGATCAATTCAGCAATCATCAGTGCAAGGTAGAGAATTTTGCATTGTTATTTTCCTTAGAGTTCTTGAATTTAGTGAGCAAGCTTCCTGCTCTCGCTTCATTTTTTAAAGGAAGAGAATCATGATAGAATCTTCAAGAAATTCCCAAAATTCAATTAACTAACTGTTGTTTGTTGCTTTATAATGTATAATGTGACTGTTAATGTATCACAGTGATCGGGTAGATATTATTATTATTGTTATTATCATTTTTCCTACTTGCAGAAGAGTAAACAAAGGCTTAGAGATTCTGATTTGCCCAGTTACATGCAGATTTAAATGCAGAGGTAGAACTTGACTCTGGTTTTGACGTTAAAATTCGCATCTTTTCCACAAGTTCATTATCTTGAATTTCATTCTGCGTTTCTAGATGTTTAGCAGTATCTTGTTAATTTTTTTGCCTTCAATGATTTTTTTCTGTAATAGCTAGGATTGTGAGGATTTATGGCATAGAAATCTCAGAGCTGTAGGGTTAGGTTTCTTTCTCTGTCTCTTTCATTTTAGAATCTCAGAAATCAGAATGTACTAACAAAAGGGTGACCCTAAATCCTGACTCAGCTTGGAATGGTCTTTGTTTATGCTTTTGTCCTAGAGTAATTACTAATCATGCCCCCTTCACTCTCCAAAGGTCTCAATTAGGATGATAAATTATATAGTCACCCTACCAAATAGGCATGTATCAAGCTTCCTGTCTTTATTTTGCTGAAATAAGTTATTTATTTGGTTGGGTTTTCTTTCAACACAATAGTCAAGATTTCATAGTGCCTTAATGGTCCCCCAACCCCTGCCACATTTTACTTAGAACTTCACTGAGATTTGACTATGTAGTACATATACTATAATGGTGGTGATAATAATAATAGTAATTTGCATTACCCATCATTGATTTATCTAAGCACCGAGTTCTATGCTCATTATCTCATTATCTCATTTAATACTTACAAAACTTGGTTAGGTAGGTACTAATGTTGTCCTCATTTAACAGATGAGCAAACTGAAGTATAGAGATGCTAAGTAACTTACCCTGGGCTCAGGGCTGATTGACAATCAAGACTTTAAACCCTTATGTGACTTCAAAGTCTAAACTCTAAATCAATGGCCCTCTTATCTATTCTACAAGACTACAGGAACCATCTTCCTCAATAGCCACAGAGCAAAATTTCTTATCCCTGATTATTTGCCAGATGAAATAGGAAATAAAGGAGTGTAAGAAAAGGAAAGTGTTACATTCAATATGCTATTGGAAACCTTAAATCTCCACATATGGTTGTGTCTATAGCCATAGGAATATCTGTAAAGAATATTAATTTTTTTGCTTAAATCGTCGATCTTTTTTTTCTAGCATAGACTAAATATGAGGAAGATTGATGTCCTAATCTTCATCCATATGTGTTAAAGTAGCCTGAACATTTTAAAGTCAGTGACTTGGCCACAGCAGTTTTATAAGTTACAATGTTTTGAGTTGAGACTATACCTACCTTTGATTATTCAAATGAACTAACTATAAGAAAGGAACCAAAGGACTGAGTCTAAACATAATAGGCAGCATGGATAGATTTGTCACAGGTGGAAATATTGTAGGTATGCAAATATACAGCAGAGAGATGGAATTTTCACCAAACTATCTGCTACTGAGAAGAAATGCTAGAAAATGGTAGAATATTGAATTATGGAAATGGTGTGTGTGTGTGGGGGGGGAATCTCTGAAATTCTCTCAATAGTACTCCTATATGAAAAAGAAAATCAAAACAGTATGACCAAATTAATATTGTAAATACAAGTAGTTATTTAGCACTCAGGATGATAGACCCTTATTAGATATTACCAATTTAGGAATTACTACATGTGAACCTTGCCCTTAGAGAGACCAGAGTAGTAGTGAATAGGAAAGACAAAATCAAATAAATGTATTATTGATGATTTTGAAAAGTTTGAGGCCATATTTTGGGGGGAAGGAGTTGAGAAATCTTTCTGAATGTGTAGGACTAAATAGCAATTACAGAGATGAAGGGTGTTTGCTTTGAAGATTGAAGGAATGTGGCCATATTAGAAAGTGATAAAGGGTCATTAATGTGTCAGTGGCCAAAAGAAGGCAGTGTTTGGATTTGTGCAGGAGGCTGGCCTAATGACAGTGTAGTGATTGGAGAGCACACATAGGCAGTCTCAATAGTAAAATTATTTGAGACCAGCACTGAAGACTAAGTAATACAGCAGGAAATGGTGGTGACAAGATCCATATGGTGAATGTGAAATGTTCCTGTTGTAGATATTGAAGACTCTGGAGGGATTGAAAGACAATCTGAAGGTATAATTTGAACAGATCTAGATCAAGAAATTTTATAGAGGGTGCTACAGAGGGAGAATGTAGAAGAAAGATGAATATGGAAGTGCCTAAGATTAGGAACAAAGCGGATGTACAGCCTTTATGTAGGTTAGCACAAATCTAACTCTTCTTTTTACAGAGGTGAAATAGAAAGCAGATTTTCTTTTATTCAGCCAAGCTAAACACTAATAAAATTGGCCAGCATGAATGCAGAAATAAATCATCCCAAACATGATTAATGTGCACATGTTACACAGTTTCTGAAAGCAGGTACAAAGTATATTTTTTTCCACCATCACATAAACTTTATAACATTTCCATAATTTGAGGTTTCAAGAATAAGAAAAAAAAAAGCTCTAAATGTTGAATTCTCTAAAGAGCAGTCATTATAAACATATTTGGCAAGAAAAAAATTTGAAATGATTAATTGAAAGTGAAAAAAGTAAGTTTTGAAATTTATTTTTCTTTTAAAAAATTATAATTACAGCTTTACTTTTTGAGCAGTTTTAGGTTTACAGCAAAATTAAGAGGAAAGTACAGAATTTCCCATATACATTTTGCCCCCATGCATGCATAGCCTCCTTCATTATCAACAGTCCCTACCAGAGTGGTACATTTGCTACAAGTGATGAACCTACAGTGACACATCACAATCACCCAAATTCATAGATTACAGTAAGATTCATTCTTGGTGTTATACATTTTATGGGTTTGGGCAACTGTATATACAAGTGCATGTATCCACCATTATAATATCATACAGAGTAGTTCCACTACTTTAAAAATCCTTTTCTCCATCTATTCATCCTTCTTCCCCTCTCCCAACCAATGATTTTTTTTAAAAGATTTTATTTATTTATTCATGAGAGACACACACAGAGAAAGATGCAGAGAGAGAGAGAGGCAGAGGGAGAAGCAGGCTCCATACAGGGACCCCTATATGGGACTCGATTCTGGGACCATGGAATCACACCCTGAGCTGAAGGCAGATGCTCAACCACTGAGCCACCCAGGCACCCCCCCAACCAATGATCTTTTTACTGTCTCCATAGTTTTTGGGTTTCCAGATAGGAAATATAGCTGAAATTTTATAGAATGTAGCCTTTTTGGTTTGCTTTTTTCACCTGGCAATATGCAGGTGTTTGTCTTTTCATGGTTTGATAACTCATTTCTTTTTAGCACTAAATAATATTCCATTGTCTAGATGTACCACAGTTGGTTTTTTAAAAGAGATTTTATTTATTTGTTTGAGAGACAGCACACAAGTATGCAGAGCAGTAGGCAGAGGGAGAGGGAGAAGCAGGTTCCCTGCTGAGCACAGAGCCTCATGCAGGACTCCATCCCAGGACCCTAGGATTATGCTCTGAGCTGAAGGCAGAGGCTTAACCAACTGAGCCACCTAAGCAACCCTGGATATACCATGGTTTATTAATCCATTCATCTACTGAAGGATATCTTGGTTGCTTTCAAGTTTTGTGGATTATGAGTAAAGCTGCTATGAACATCTATGTGCAAGTTTTTGTGTGGAGATTAATTTTCAACTTCTCTGAATAAATTCCAAGGAGCATGATTGCTGGATCACATGATAAGAGTATATTTAGTTTATAGAAAACTGCCAAACTGTCTTCCAAAGTGGCTGTGCATTTTGCATTGCCACCAGTAATGAATGGGAGTTCCTATTGCTCCACACCCTCACCAGCATTTGTTGTCAGTGTTCTGGGTTTTGGCTATTCTAATAGGTACCTCGTTGTTTTAATTTGCATTTCCCCGATGACATACCATGTGGAGTATCCTTTCATGTGCTTGTTTGCCATGTGCATATCTTCATTGGTGAGGGTCTATTAAAGCCTTTGGCCTGTTTTTTTAAGTGTTGTTTACCTTTTTATTGGTGTTTTTAAAGATTTTGTATATTTTGGACAACAATCTGTTATCAGATGTGTCTTGCAAATAATTTCTCTTAGACTTTGCCTTTTCTCATTCTTTTACATAAGAACAGAATATTTTAATTTTTTAGAGATTTATTTACTTATTGGTGAGAGAGAGAGAGAGAGAGAGAGAGAGAGAGAGTGAGCATGGGTGGAGGGGCAGAGGGAGAAGGAGAGAGAGAATTGTAAGCAGACTTCCCACTGAGCACAGAACCTGATGTAGGGCTCTATCCCAGAACCCTGAGATCATGACCTGAGCCAAAATCAAGAGTTGGATGCTTAACTGGTTCCCATCCAGATGCCCCTAGAAGTGTTTAATTAAAAAAAAAAAAATTATTTATTTATTTATTTATTTATTTATTTATTTATTTACTTATTTATTTATTTAACAGAATGAGCGACAGAGTGAGAGAGAGCATGATGGGGTGGGATGGACAGAGGTAGAGGGACAAGCAGACTCCCTGCTGAACAGGATGCTCAACTTGGGGCTTAATCTCAAGATCCCAGGATCATGACCTGAGTAGAAGGCTGAAGCTTAACTGACTGAGCCACCCAGGTGCCCTACAAGTTTTTAATTTTAATGAAGTCCAACTTATCATTTATTTCTCTAATGGATTGTTCCTTTGGTGTTTTAACTAGAAAGTAACCATCATACCCAAGATCATCTAAATTTTCTCCTATGTTATCTTCTAGAATTTTTATAATTTTGCATTTTATATTAAGGTCTGTGATCCATTTTGAGTTAATTTTTCTGAAGGGTATACAGACTGTGTTTGGATTCACTCTTTTGCCTATGGATGCCCAGTTGTTCTACTGTCATTTGTTGAAAAGAGTAACTTTGATCCATTGTATTATCTTTACTCCTTTGCCAAAACCAGGTAACTATATTTATGTGGGTCTATCTCTGGACTCTCTCTTCTGTGATTTTTCTTTACCATTAGAATTTAGTAGGCTTATAAAATTTTAAAATGTGTCTTTATCAAAATAAAACCTACAGTGTTTTCTTCTGTATATAAAAGGCCAGATTAGTAGTTACAATGATAATAAAAAGCCCATGGGTGTGAATAGTAACTCTCCTTGGAAGGTTGCTAAGATATTAGAAAACCTATCCACTGACAGAGAACCACAGAAGACTTAGTCAAATTGTGTTTTCTGAACTCATATGCTCTTTCTTCTGTTGCTTCCATTCCCACCTTTGTTCCCTTCCCAAAGTAAGAATGGTCCTTAGGACCCTTGCCTAAATGTCCTTAAGCCTTGCTTAAGCTGTGACTGACTTCCTGTTTCTTCTTCCTGCCTTCAACAGAAATTCCTAGCTCATTTCCCTTTCCCTAGGGCCTTATGTTCTTTCTGGCAGAGATAGTGGATGAATAGTCCCAATGTGTGTGCAGATAATATTGGTACTCTGTCCAGGTCCCCTTCAATCCTTTATTCCTATTTTGGGGGCCCTCCTGGCCTGTGTGTTTAACTTTGAATAACCAGTGTCTGTTACTTTGGGAACCACTTTACCCACAAGAACCTAGGGATTTAATCCTTCTGGAGTATGCTTTAAAGAAAGCTCAGGAGTATAGGATTGTGAAAGTCCGAATTTGTCACTTTGAATCAGAGACAATACTGTGGCAAGCCTATTTTCCAGGGTTTCCCTGTTGAATCAGGCTAGAGCATTTTTAACTTCCTCCCTGTACTGATATCCCCTGGAAATATATACAACTCTTCCACATGAATCCTTGTCAGAGTCTGCTTCTGGCATATTTGACCTGAGATACTGTGTTACCTACTTTAGAATTATTTATATTTTAGCGATGATCATTAAGACATGATGCTTCAGCTCAAAGGACTTACTTTCTAATGATGGAATAGCATGACCATGTAAGGCAGAGTGTGTGTGAGCATGTGTTTGTAAATTGTGACCTTAAAGTCTGTAGGTGACCACCTGTTTGTCTAGGCGTAAGGCAAGATTTAGCTATAGGTATAGACTAAATTGTATCTTTAACTCCAAGTTCCTGCTTTTCTCGCCTATAAAGTGGGAAAAATCTAATAACTTCTTCATGGAATTGTTACGAAATCACAATAAGATAATGAAATTACTTAGAGCTTAGGCTGGGCTTAACATATAGTAATCGTTCATTAGCATTTGCTAATCTCTTGTGAAGTAAATTGTATAAGGGCTAAAATTAAAAACTTTAAATTAAATCATACTGAAATGTATTTAAATTATAGCTTACCACTTTATTAAAGTATGATTTTGAGTAAGTACTTTACCTTCTCTAAATATTTTAGTTACCATTGTCTATAGAGTGAAAGTGCTCAAATCAAGGAAATTCAGTTTGATATAGACCAATGAGTAGAATTATAAGTATAAATATATAAGATTTGTAATAAAATATAAATTAATTTTGTTTAAAGATAGAGGTCTTAAAATTAATGATTCATAAAGTATAGTAATTGTTGGTAAATCACAATGTGTATTTTATGGTGCTGCTTTTAAAGTCAAGATCTACTAGTTAGATATTGTTAAGTGTTGAGTTTACCTTTCATTGGGTTTCCTAGGACAATTGGTTATCTTTATTAATAAGGACATTAATGAGACTAAGTTTATTCATTTGATCTCAGTGTGAGCCAGTGAGGTTTGTTCTCTTCATGATCACAGACTGACTCTTAATCCTTACCAGTCATTATGTGGATTTGTAATGCTCAAAATGAAAACACTAATGAATCTGGTCAGAATGAACACATGGGTACAAATCCCAAAGGGCCATTTCTATATGTGTATATGTATATATGTACATATATACTATAGCACATCAGATTAGATTCAAAGAATCCAAAGAGGATTAGGTAAGGCTGAGGGTGTTAATATAGCTATTAGTTTCACCATAAACTCAATGTAAAGTCATAACAATGACTGAGGAAGATACTCAAAGTGCACATAGAGCTTTAAATGAGAAGATTAATTTTCTGAAAGGAAGGATGGCATGATTTTTATTTGATATCCTTGGGGTTTCGTTCTACATTTATAAAATAGAGTAATAAAACCTTTTCCTCATATATTAAATTCTATCAATTGTTTAAAGAGAAATGGGGAGGAAATCTTCTGGGTTCTTTAGAACCCAGCTAAGTGGTTCTATTAATTTCATAACTTTCTTCAGAAAACTCCTAAATATACATTAATTGTAAGAATAGGGAGAGCACATTTTGCTTAGAGATAGCAAATCATAGAGATAACCAAAGTTGACTTGAAAGTTACCAAACATGGCTGAAAAAGAGCCATATAACTCCTTGGTGCCTAAGTAGGTTGAGACTAGAGGAACTCAAAGGACTATTCTAGTGCCACAATTCACTATTCTATGATCCACACAAGGAGCACCATGTCTCAAGTGGCTTCTTCTGTAAATGATTATTTTTTCTACCTACCTCCTAATTAAACTAACTCTTGATCTTAAAAAAATTAAAAATAATCCATAAATTAACAAACAAACTAGTTCTTTATCTCTATTTTTGGCTCCTTCTATATGTTCTTTCATATAGAATGACTTCTATATCCTGAAACCTTATCAAACCAAAATGGTCCACTCGCTAGTAACTATGAGATTATAATTATTTTTAGAAAATATTCCACCATCAGATCTACCTAGTATATTTCTTCAGTGTGCAACTTTACTTGCCAGGGGGTACTGATACTATGCCAAGTTAGAAATTTTATTATCCTAAATGCAGTTGATAAGGACAAGATCATAAACAGAGAACAGCTTTATTGGTCTTTCAAAAACTACGGGCCCAAGAAACTGGAAAAAATCAAACACTAGTTGATATTGCTCTTGGCCAGGCCAAGAAGCCAAAAATGGAGCAAATATGTCAGATGAAGTAAGAGATTGATAGTTTACATGCTGCAGAAATCCTCTTGCACTTTTCTTCATCATCTAAGTAAATGACACTTGGTCTTATGGAATGACTAGGGCTTATGGGAGAATTTTCCGGTGAATCTGACCTCAAGATAGCTGTCACTTTCAGATAGCTGATCTTATGCTGGCCATGGTCACAGCCCTGAGAGCGATCATTTTGAAAGAGAGTCTGATAGCTTTCTCCATTGCTTGCTTCTTCCTAAAATCAAGTATAGCATCTGAGTAGAAATAAGTTAGCCCATGAAGCATTGCCAGTACTCTAGATAGTATTGTGAACAATGAAAAACTTCAGCAGAATATAGAAAGAAAAAAAAAGTTTTGAATTTTTAATTTCTATTATCTTTGTTTCTGGGTTAAAGGGGGGGCTTTTTGCTTTTTGTGTTTTTGTTTTTGTTTGTTTGTTTGTTTTTTCGAATTTTAATTTAGAGATAGAAACATACTTTCTTAGTTTAGCGGTATTTCACTGGACACAGCAGCAACCACAATTGCCAAGTGGCTGGAAGAAATGGCTTCTCAAATAGAAGGGAATGTTATTAATTCCCAAGATAGAAGTGTGGTAAATTCAATGGAATTAGTTTGTAAATTTGACTTGGTAATGAACCACTAAGGGAAAAAAAACATGCCAGAAATTTTCCCTAAATCAATAGTTAACATTGGATACTTGAAATGCCATGACACTTTCACAAAACATCTTAAGTAGATGGTGGAAATAATAGTCAATTGTATCATAGGACTTGACAAAGAGAACTACAACTATTGGGTCTTGAAAATTTAGACTTAGAATATAAATTCAAGGAGAAGTCCTTATAAAGTTTGGGAAATAAAGACCTTTTGTGTTTTGCCTGGAGAGCTTAGATTTTACAGAGGAAAAACCACGAGATCCCAGTGTATATCCCATACTTACCCAGTCCAAATCTTATTTCCCATCTGGTTACCCAGTAACCAGAAAAGGACAATTCCATTTTCCAAATAAGAAAGAAAAACGAAATAGAAAATAAAAAACAGAAGTGAGTTTAGAACAGGATAAGAACCAATAGAAAAAGAAAAAAAGCATAAAATGTATTTGTAACATTACATCAACAGGGCTGCATAGAGAAGAGAACTGCAAGAGTGGGGAAAGTATCCACCAATGCCTATTTGGGAATACTTAGTACTTGAACTTACACAATAAAATAATGATCAAGATAATTTTTAAAGAAATAAAAATATTAAATTACAAACTTACTTATAAAATACACTTAAAATGTAATTGAGGTTTTATGGGATGAAATTAAACAACAGACTATAAGTTATTATAGTTGAAAAGCTATGACCTATGTACATATATATGTCTTATTATATGCATATTATATATCACCTCTCCCATTTTTAAAGGTTTTTTATTTATTTTAGAGAAAGAGAGAGAGACAGAAAGTGAGTGTAACAAGGAGGGGCAGAGGGATAGAGAGTCTTCGGCAGACTCACCACTGATCACAGATCCCGACTGACACCTCCATCTCATGATCCTAAGATCACGACCTGAGCCAAAACCAAGAGTTGGATGCCTAACACACTGCACCACCTGCACCACCCCAGCGGTATCCCACTTCTCCCATTTTTAATAAATATAAAATATATCCAATTCCCCCCCTCTCCATCTACTTTTCCTTTCTAATTCCAATTACCAAATGAAATATAACATTACCATCTGGTGTCAAGGGTTCTTTGGTGCTGTAATACCTTCTTTGTAGAGTTGGGAGAAAAATGTAGCCTCTTTCCTCATGGTAGACAAACAAATATACAATAGTAATTTCTCCTGTGGGTCATCTTTTTGGTGATGACAGGTAAAAGTTCCTGCCTTTGTTGGCTTGTTTGAAATATGTATGTCATTGCCATTCAATTATATAAGGAGAGTTGTAGAGGAAATGAAATTGAAGCTGCACTTTGCAGCAGGAAGGGAAGCTGGGTGGGAAGCACTGTGTACTCTGAAATCATGGTAGAAGTATAAACCTAGAAATGGAAGCAGGGCCAGTGATATACGTAGACCTGGAAGACAAAGTGAAGAGGGAGTGCTCTCAGGCGATGCATAGATCACTGCCAATTTATACACTTAAAGCGTTTTAATACAAGGGAACATTTGATTTCAAAGGCTCAGAGAACACTTCCACTTTGGTCCCTTGCCCATTTAGCAGTTTAGGATTACCATTTGTGTACTAGATAGATTGTGAAGTTGAAAGTTCCTATTATATTTGACTGTTTTATGTGTGGTTGCTAAGGTAAATGTTTAATAAGCAATCACAGGTCAGTTATGAGTACTTTTTTTTTTTTTTTACACTGGTGGTTGTGAGCTGCTCTGTGAGAAAAACAAAACATATGTAAGAGGTTTCAAAATGAGTTTCATTGCTTCATTAAAGTTTTTACAGGATTGTCCTCCAATGCTACTCACTGAATGAAATAAAAGGAGAAGCTGCCATCAAAAAAGGATATAGTCACTTCCTTTCCCCACATCTTTGTCTGATTCCTGCTATCCATATTCTCTTCAAAAGATAAAGCCTCTTCTCTTTTATATGTATTGCTTGGAATCTGTTAGCTGAACTACATTAAATTAAGAGGTGACTTTGCCCTGGATTAAAAGAAAACAAAACAAAAGAACAAATGAGGTTTTGGGATTTTTCTATGCCCATTCCCATTCCCAATCCCTTTTTCTTTTTTTTTTTTTTAAAGGTTTTATTTATTTATTCATGAGAGGCAGAGGGTGAAGCAGGCTCCATGCAGGGAGCCCAATGGGAGGCTCCATCTAGAGGCCAGGATCATGCCCTGAGCCAAAGGCTCAATCGCTGAGCCACCCACACATCCCCCAATCCCTTTTCCTAATAACAAAGGATGGCATCTTCTCTTGAACATGTTTGTGTATTTTTCATTGATTTTTCTTTTTCTTTTTTTTAAATTTTTAAAAATTTATTTATGATAGAGAGAGAGAGAGAGAGAGAGAGAGAGAGAGAGGCAGAGACACAGGCAGAGGGAGAAGCAGGCTCCATGTACCCGGATCCCAACGTGGAACCGGATCCTGGGTCTCCAGGATCGCGTCCCGGGCCAAAGGCAGGCGCCAAACCGCTGCGCCACCCAGGGATCCCTCATTAAGATTTTTCTCCTTCTTTCCAACAATTAACCACTTTGGTTGGACCTTATTTACTGTGATCAGTTACTGAGTGATTTAGATATTATCTTTACATCTTTCTGCTAATAGAGTCTCTTTATTTCTGTTTTTATTGAAGTATAATTGACATACAATATCCTATTAGTTTTAGGCATATATCATAGTGAGTTGATATTTTTATATATTTAGAATGATCTCCGTGATAAGTCTAGTTACCATCTGTCACCATACAAAGTTAATACAATATTATTGACTATGTTCCCTACATTACATTACAACCTCATGACTTATTTGCTTTATAACTGAAGTTTGTGCCTCTTAATCTCCTTCACTCATTTTGCCTTTCCCTCCCTCCTTTCCCACTCTGGTAACCAACAGTTTGATTCTGATATCTATGAGTCTGTTCTTGTTTTAGTTTGTTTGTTTGTTTGTTTGTTTTTTAAATTCCCCATATAAATACAATTATGTGATATTTGTCTTTCTCTGTAGGACTTCTTTCACTTAGCCATAATACCATTTAGGTCCATCCATGTTGTTGCAAATAACAAGGTTTCATTTTTTTTTTTTTTTGGCTGAGTAATATTTTAGGGTGTGTGTGTATACACCATTTTTCTTATCCATTCATCTATCAGTGAACAGTTAGGTTGTTCTATATCTTAGCTATTATAAATAATGCTGCAATGAACATAGGGGTTCTTATATATCTTCAGTTTAGTGTTTTTATTTTCTTCAAATAAATACTGAGAAGTGGAGTTGTTTTATAGTACAGTGGTTTTATTTTTAACTTTTTGAGGAAATCTCATAACTTTCTATAGTGGCTGCACCAATTTATATTCCCACCAACAGTTTTCTTCACATCATCAACACTTGTTGATAATAGCCAATAATAGCCAATCTGACCAGTGTGAAGTGATATCCCATTGTGGTTTTAATTTGCATTTCCCTGATGATTAGTGATGTTGATTGTTTTTTCATGTGCCTGTTGGTCATCTGTATGTACTCTTTGGAAAGATGTATATTCAAGTCCTCTGTTCATTTTTAAATCGGGTGTTTGAGTTTTCTTTTATATTAAGTTATATAAGTTCCTTGAGATGATCATAGGATTTTTATCCTTTGTTTTGTTAATGTGGTGTATCGCACTGACTGATTTGTGGATGTTGAGCCATCGTTGCATTCCTGGAATAAATCCCACTTGATCATGGTGTATAATACTTATACTGTATTATTGAATTAATTTGCTGATTTCTTTTTTTGAGGGTTCTGTATCTATGTCCATCAGGGATATTGGCCTGTAGTTTTTCCTTTGTACGGTTTTGGTATCAGGGAGATAGTGGCCCATAAAAAGAGTTTGGAGTTCCTTCTTCAAGTTCTTGGAATAATTTGAGAAGAATAGGTCCTAAATCTTCTTTAAATGATAGACAAAATTAATCTGTGAAGCCATATGGTCCTGAACGTTCAGTTTTTGGGTGTTTCTAAATTACTGATTCAATTTCATTGCTTTTGTTTAGCTGATTCAGATTTTCTATTTCAACATGTTTCAATATTAGAAGATTGTGTTTTTATTTGTTTGGGTTCTATAGTTTTAGGAATTTATCCATTTTTTCTATACTTTCCAATTTGTTGTCATATAATTGTTCATAATATTCTTTTATGATATTTTGTATTTCTGTAGTGTCAGTTGTAATTTCTTTCATATCTGATTTTATTTATTTGAGTCCGTTTTCTCTTGTTTCTTGATGAGTCTGCCTATGGGTCTATTGATTATATTTATCTTTTCAAAGAATGAACATTTATTTAGCTTTATCGATCTCTCCTAAAAATTTTAGTCTGTATTTTATTTGTTTCTGCCTTGATTTTTATTATTTTCATCATTCTACTAACTTTGGGTTTTGTTCTTTTTCTAGTTCATTTAGGCATTCTTTGTTCTTAGTCTAGTTCATTCGACTGTTAAGACTTTTCTTGCTCCTTGAGTTAAGTCTGTATTGCCATAAACTTCCCTCATAGACCTGCTTTTGCTGCATCCCACAGATTTTGGAATGTTGTGTTTCCATTTTCATATGTCTCTATATATTTTTAAAATTTTCTCTTTGTCTTTTTAAATAAAACTTTGATTGTTTAGTAATATGTTGTTTAGTCTTTATGTGTATTTTTTTCCATTTTTAATCTTGTAATTGATTTCTAGTTTCATACCATTGTGGTCAGAAAAAGTGAAAGGTATGATTTCAATCTTCTTAGGTTTATTGGACTTGTTTTGTGGTCTAACACGTGTTAGACACATTGTGCACTTGAATCCTACTGTCTTTGGATGAAATGTTCTGTATATATCTGTTATGTCTGTCTGATGTAATATGTCACTCAAAGGCACTATTTCCTTACTAGTTTTCCATCTGAATGATCTATTCATTGACATAAGTCAGGTGTTAAGGTCCCCTACTATTACTGTAATACTGTCAATTTCTCCCTTTATGTCTACTAATATTTGCTTTATATATTTAGGTGCCATCATGTTATGTGCATAAATATTTACAATTTTGTATTTTCTTGTTGGATCAATCCCTTTATCATTATGCAAATCCCTCAATTTTCTCTTTGTTTAAAAGTCTATCTTCTCTAATATAAATATTGCTACCCTAGATTTTTTTTAATCTTCAATTTGTGTGAATATCCTTTTCTATCCCTTCACTTTTAGCTTATATGTATTTTTAGGTCTGAAGTAAGTATCCTATAGGTAGCATTTAGATTGGTCTTTTATTTTATTTTATTTTTTAAAAAATCTTTTATTATTTTTTATTTATTTACTTATGATAGTCACAGAGAGAGAGAGAGAGAGAGAGAGAGAGAGGCAGAGACACAGGCAGAGGGAGAAGCAGGCTCCATGCACCGGGAGCCCGACGTGGGACTCCATCCCGGGTCTCCAGGATCGCACCCTGGGCCAAGGCAGGCGCTAAACCGCTGCGCCACCCAGGGATCCCCTGGTCTTTTATTTTAATCCATTCAGTCACCCTATGTCTTTTGATTGAAGTATTTAGACCATTTACATTTAAAGTAATTATATATATATATATATATATATATATATATATATATATATATACTGATTGACATTTTGTTCATTATTTTCTGGTTGCTTTTGTAGTTCTTCTCTATTTTTATTCTTCTTCTTTTTAAATATTTTATTTTTTTATTCGTGAGAGACACACAGAGAGAGAAAGGCAGAGACACAGGCAGAGGAAGAGCAGGCTCCATGCGGGAAGCCCACTGTGGGACTTGACCCTGGGACTCCAGGGCTGAAGGCAGTGCTAAACGGCAGAGCCACCCAGGCCGCCCTCTATTTTTTCTTCTTATCTTGCTCTCTTCTCTTGTGATTGATGATTTTTTTCAGGGTTATGATTGGGTTTCTTTCTTTTTATATTTTGTGTATCTATTATAGGTTTTGGTTTGGTTTATCATTTGCCATGAGGTTAAAATAGAACATCTGTGTATCTATATTAAATTGATGGTCACTTAAGTTTGAATACATTCTAAAAGCACTATGTTTTTTCTTATCCTACTTTATGTTTTATGTATATGATATCATATTTACATTCTTTTATTTTGTGTATCCTAATTTCTGAGATATAATTGATTTACTATTTTTGTCTTTTAACCTTCTACTAGTTTCTTTAAAAAAAAGATTTATTTATTTATTTTAGAGAGAATGAGAGAGAGCATGTGAGTGGGAGGGAGAAACAGAGAGAAGGAAAGAATCTCAAGCAGACTCTGCTGAGCACAGATCTGACACCAGGCTTGATCTCATGACCCTGAGATCATGACCTGATCCAAAATCAACAGGCAGATGCTCAACTGACTGAGCAACGCAGGCTCCCCAACCTTCATACTAGCTTTGCAAGTGATTGATCTATTACTTTCACTATAGATTTGCTTTTATCAGTGAAATTCTTTCCTTTCATAATTTTCTTACTTTTAGTTATAGTCTATTCTTGTTTTTATTTTTATTTATTTATTTATTTATTTATTTACTTATTTACTTATTTATTTATTTTTAAATTTTTATTTATTTATTTATTTATGATAGTCACAGAGAGAGAGAGAGAGGCAGAGACACAGGCAGAGGGAGAAGCAGGCTCCATGCACCGGGAGCCCGACGGGGTATTCCATCCCGGGTCTCCAGTATCACGCCCTGGGCCAAAGGCAGGTGCTAAACCTCTGCGCCACCCAGGGATCCCCTCTATTCTTTTTTTTTAAAGAAATCCCTTCAACATTTCTTAAAAGGCTGCTTTAGTGATGATGAACTCCTTTAACTTTTGTTCCTCTAGGAAAATTTATTTGTCCTTCAGTTCTGAATGATAATCTTGCCAGAAAGAGTATTCTTGTTTGTTGGTTTTTTTCCTTTCAGCACTTTGAATATATCATGCCACTTGCTCTGATCTGCAAAATTTCTGTGGTAAAATCAGTTGAGAGTCTTTTGGGGTTTCCCTAGTATGTAACTAGTTGCTTTTATCTTGCTTCTTTTAAGGTTCTCCCTTTATCTTTAATTTCTGAGATGCAGAATAAAGGATCAGTGATCTGGAATACAGACTAATGGAAAGTATCCAAGCTGAACAGTGTAAAGAAAAAAAACCTAAAATGTGAGGATAGGTTAAGGGATCCAAAAGCTAACATTGAGCATACTAACATTTGCATATAGTGATGCCAGAAGAAGAGAAGGGGGCAGAAAATATATTTGAAAAGTAACAGCCAAAAATTTTCCTCAACTGGAGAAGGAGACATATCTAGGTACAGGAATCACAGAGTCCCAAACAAGATGAATTCAAAGAGGTCCACACTAAGAAACATAACAATTAAAATCTCAAAAATGGGTCACTGGATATATACCAAGTGATTTAAGGGACTAGTGCATGACCATGGAAAACTTTGAGCAGAATACTTTTCCCAAGTGTGCGTAGCTTCTCTGAGTACAGATAGTCATGGTTAAAAATTGAGATGAGATTTTTGAAGATAGTAGCACAATCTTACTTCATGGAAACTGTATCCCTGTTGTCATGTGTTTAATGTGTTACTAGCTTCTGGAAAGTTGTATAATATATTTTGTGGGACAAAAACAGACTGATATTTTGAGGGAATAATTGTACAAATGTGTATAAATATGAATAATTACTGTATTATGATTTATTCAAAAGGAAAATACTAAGAGAAGCGAGATAATACCACATTTCTGCAAGTGAATTTTACATTGTCTCACTTAATCTTGTTTAGAGACAAGGAAGCTAAACCTTACAGAGATTAAGTAACTTTCTCAAGGTCACAGATATGATAAAGACGGAACTAGATTTGAAATCAAGTTTGTCTGATACCAAAGTCCATGATCTTTACACATCACTCTGTGTGTGTGTGTGTGTCTCTGTGTGTGTGTGTGTTTGAGAGGTAGAAAGAGTGTGCTGAGTAGAATATAATGAAATGGTTTCCTTTTGTAGTTCTAGTAAAAGCTGAGTTGTGCCACTTCTATACCTACATTATAGAGGTCATTTAGTTAAGAAATTATATTGAGAATATGTGTTATTGAGATTATATAAAAGATTCTGCTAAAAACATTACAGGATATAAAGAGCCAATGGTCAGTTCTACCTTTTGTCACTTGTGGTTGGAAATGTCTGACTGTATCTTCATGTTACCTATTGCTATCATATTCAATGTTCTTCCTGCTTTTTCTTTCTTTTTTTTAAAGATTTTATTTATTTATTCATGAGAGATAGAGAGAGAGAGAAAGAGAAACTCAGAGACACAGGCAGAGGGAGAAGCAGGGTCCATGCAGGGAGCCCGATGTGGGACTTGATCCCAGGACTTCAGGGCCACTCCCTGAGCCAAAGACAGGCGCTAAACTGCTGAGCCACCCGGGGATGCCCTGTTCCTACTTTTTCTTTGAATATCAGCTCATTCAATTACATTAAGGCCATTTTCTTCTCCCAAGTTCAAATGATAGTAGGCCTACACCAAAAAGCTCTCAGTGGGAACTAAATGTTAGAGGAAATTGTAAGAAACATTTTAAAAATAGCAAAATAGCAAAAAGGCATATTTACTGATGATATGGGACTGGCAGGAGTGAGGGGTGTATGAGTGGTGCAATATTTTTGAAAAAAAGAAAGCCTCCTTATTCCCAGGCCCCTTTGTGTCTGGGTGACTACAATGATGCCGAGTCATTGTTTAGGAGACAGATATTAATCTTATATACAGTGCACTAGGAAAATGCTGCTGTTATTAGGACTAATAGTCAAAATAATGATTACATATTTGGCCAAACTGTCTTAACATAGGAAGAAGAGATTATTAGGCCTCCAGTAAGATCATTGGTATAAAATATTTTTCTAGGGAAGGTGGAATTTCTGTTGATTTTTATTATGATATGGCTAGGAGGCTCAAGACTTACCCTGTGGCCATAGAGTATAACCCACTCAGCTATAGGTCAACATAGGATTTGAATTCCAAAATTCTGCTTTATTACTTGGTGCATCCATCACATATTCACATATTACTGAATGCCTTTCTTGGAAAAGGAAGTGCTAACTTTCCCTACTCCTCTCCATACAAGCACCACAACCTTATTGAGTTCAAGAGTGCTTAATTAGGGAATAACTAAATTGAGAGCATGGTAGTCCCCCTTCATCTGCAGTTTCACTTTCCATAGTTTCAGTTATGTGGAGTCAGTTGTGTTTCAGAAGCAGATGATCCTTCTTTGGACGTATTATCAGACGGTCTGTAGTAGCCTAATGCCATGTCACTATGCCTGCATCATTTACCTCAGTCTCATCACATAGTTATTTTATCATTTCACATCATCACAAAAAGGTGAATGCAGTACAATAAGATATTTTGTGAGAGGGGCCACATTCACATAACTTTTCTTACAGCATATTTTTATAATTGTTACATTTTATTATTATTGTTAATTTCTTTGTGTGCCTAATTTATAAATTAAGCTTTATCATAGGTATGCATGTGTAGGAAAAACATAGTATGTATAGGGTTTGGCACTATCCTCCATATCAAACACTTACTGGGGGTCTTGGAACGTGTTCCCCAGGGAAAAGGGAGGACTATTGTAATAAGTCATTATCAATGTGATAGGGTAGTAATGAGTAAACATTGAGTGTTCAATAAATCTTAATAGCCAGTCAATAAAAATAGGAGGGACAGTAATTAAAATGGATCTCCACTTGGAAGAGATAATCAGAGATAGAGGAAAAAGTGATAAAGAGTTATGCTGCCCCCAGGAGTCAGCAAAGCCCTCATATTCCTTGGAACTGCTCATGAAATGTGGGCCTCCCTTCCTAAGAAAGACTATGACATTAAGCAAATCCATATCTCAGGTATGACAAATTGTGATGATTGCCCAGACCAACAGCGAAAGATTTGAGTGGCTAAAAGACAAAGAAACTGTGGCAATGCTGCTGGGAAAGCTTTAAAATTTTTGAGAAGGTAACATAATGAATAAAGAATGAATGAAGAAATGAAGACTGAGAATTAAAAGGCTTGTGTCTTTTTCAGTGGAGTTTGGGCTCCACATCTAACTTTGGTTACCTTGTCTGTAAGAGTGAGGGGTCAGCTACAGTAGCCAAGATTCCTGTCTTAAAGTCCCATAGTCCTAAGCTTGAGTTATTTCAGAATCTGAACAGAATTGACACATTACCCTTGAATCCCCAGTGAAATGTTAGGTTGCTTGCCTGACCACAATATCTCCCATCCGCTCTACAACTTCTCAAGGAGCATAGTGCAGTCTGGCAGTACCATTTCTTTTTAAGGATGTTCTTTGGGGGTAACTTAGAATTTTGATATAATTTCAAGCATACGGAAAGGATCTACAATGACATTTTCCCCAAATTCACCAATTATTTACTTTTTGTTTCACTTAGTTATTCTTTTTATGGGCATATACATGTAGGTATCATATATTATATATACTTAAGGGCAGAGTACCATTTGAGAGTAAATTTTAAACACTGTCACCCTTGATCCTTAGTTTATCACATATTTCCTAAAAACACAGGCATTTTCCTTCACAACCATAATCCAAGTAACAAAACCAGAAAAGTTAGCATTGATGTATGTTATCATCTAATACATAGTCCATATTGAATTTTAATTAATTTTATCAATTACGTCCTTTATAGATATTTTTCCTTGTCCAGAATCCAATCCAGAACCACTTATTGCATTTAGTTGTAATGTTTCTTTGAATATGGAATGGCTTCTCAGCCTTGCTTTACCTTTCTTGATCTTAAAATTTTTGAAGAGTTGATGTGACTTGTGTTATAGAATGTCTTTCACCTTCACCTTGTGTAATGTTTCCTTATAGTTAGATTCAGATTATGCAGTTTGGGGGGATAGTTGTATCATTGAAGTTGTAGTGTATCCTTCTTAGAATACCATTTCAGTTGGCACATGATATTGGTTTATCCCAATATTGATAATGCTGACACTGATCATTTGGTTAAGCTTCTAGCTTTTTTTACTATAATATTATGTTTTTCCTTTTATAATTAGTAAAATTTTAGTTCACATTATAGGATTCAAATCACACAGGCTTTAACCTATTAAATATTGCTACTTCATTGTTTCACTTTTTTTGTGCTAAATATCTAGATGACTTCTATTGACCTGCTGTCAAGTTTATTTATTCTTTTCACTGATATTTCCAGTCTGTGGATAAGCCAATGTACAAGTTTTTCATCTCAGATATTATATATTTCATTTCTAGCAATTTCATTTGGCTCTTCTTTTGTAATATTTTATGTTTATTTATTAAAATTACTGATCTGTTTACTTCTGTGTACCTTTTCCAATATATTCTTTTAATAAAGAATATAACCTCTGAGCCATCTCTGAGACTGCTTGTATTTCCCCTGCAGTTTTTTTCTTTGTGTGTTTTATAATTTTTGGTGTGTGTAAACATTGTGTGTACTAAAACAAACAATAGCAACAACACCCCAGACCAAACAAGCAAACAAGACACAGTAGAGACTGAAGTAAATAATCTTCCTGCTCAGGAATGGGAACACCCTTTTTTTCTGATGGAAGTCCATCTAAGCCATAGTTGAGCTGACAGTGGAATTTACTGTTGTTTTAATTAGATTTAATATATCTTTAGGTTAATGATTCAGGGGTGAGTCAGTACTTCACCTTTGGCAGAGCAAGCACTCTTCGTACAAACTTCAGCTTTCTAAACCAATTGGACTCTCATCCTGCTTTATAAATTGGTTTCCATCTTTTTATGTTGTGAAGGGATTCCCTTTGTCATCATGTGTTGCCTCCTGGCTTTCTGTGTTTGAAGCGATCTCTTTCTGCTCTGCTGTCTTGCCCTTATCTTTGGAATGCTGAGAAGTGCAGTCAGTGAATGCTCAGAGTACCTGTAAGAGATTTAGTGTAGTGTGTCTGACAGAAGGGGAAGAAGAGCTGAAAGAGACTCTCAGGTTCTAGGCACCTACTCCTCAGTGATGTCTCTCTTAGCAACCCTGTTCTTCCTCCAGCTGTGGAAAGCCTCTGAGAAGTATGTAATAAGAGTCTGCAGTGCCTTGGAAGGTCTTTCTCAGTTCTTCTCCCCTACTCCCAGCATTCAGCAAGTGCTTGTATTTTAGGGTTCTAGCTTAACTCTCTTGCTCTACTCAGAATCTTTTGAGGGCCTATGGGAAAGATCGAATGAACTTTATGCATGACACTAATCAGAACATCACAACTGTCATTTAGACTTTAAAATTCTTACAAAGTTCAGTTAGTTTCTTCTGAAACCTATTAATGGTGGCTTCTTATTCCCACTTTCCTATGAAAGATGATAGAAGCTATAGGACATTTTTTAACAAGGGGTTTGTCACTTTTTAGATTTTACTTCATTTTGGTTTATTTAATCCTCAGCTATCTGATAAGTTTAAAAAAAACCCTATGACTTTGTAGGTTATTTGGCTTATTTTTGATATAAGGGTGAAATTAGAAGCAGAAATTAAAATTTGGTGTCCTTTCAACACATTCCCATCATTCTATGACTGCTTTCTGGATTTTGGTATAAGATGTTCCAGGATCATATTATACTTTCCCTGCTCTGGCTCTGTAATCAACCTTTTCTCATGGATTCCCTGGCCTTTTTTAGTGCAGATGTCACTAGAAGCCAAGTATAAGTACAGATATGCTCATTGCTACTGGTGTCATTGGTCCTAGTTCCTTTTAAGTAGAGTTGAAAAACTATCTATCTATCATCTATCTATCATCTATCATCATCTATCATCTAGCCTTCTATTTATCATCATCACTATTTGTCCATTCAGTATGACTGAGATCATACTGATATCTCTTTTTTTTTTTTCATACTGATATCTCTTATTCCAATCTAACAACAGTATACAGTATAATCTTCACTTTTTCATGTTTGTAACTTTATTCTACAACAATGTTAAACTTGAACCTCATTATCCTTAATACATTTACTTCTATCTTCAAGATTAGAATACATAGAATTTAGTTAAAGAATTGCTAACCCTGGGACACCTGGGTGGCTCAGCAGTTGAGCATCTATCTGCCTTTGGCTAAGTAAGGTTGTGATCCTGGGGTCTGGGAGCCTGCTTCTCCTTCTGCCTGTGTTCTACCTCTCTCTGTGTGTCTCTCATGAATAAATAAAATCTTTAAAGAAATGTGCTAACCCAAACCATGGGGTGTGTGTGTGTGTGTGTGTGTGTGCAAAACAAATCTACTAACTAAACTTCAATATTTATTTCCCATTTTAAGGTAAAATCTGCTTAAAGTAAAGAAATATTAACTATACAATTCAACGAGTTTTGATAAATGCATATCTAGTATAATCCACACCCTTTTAAAGATACTGAACATTTCCATCATCCCAGAAAAGATCCCCTTCCTAATCAATTCTCTCTTTCCCTTGAACAAATGAAGTTCTAATTTTTTTCATTATATATTAGTTTTGCCTGTTCTACATATTCACAGAATGAATAACACAGTATGTAGTCTTTTGTGTTGGGCTTATTTTGTTCAGCATAATGTCTGTGAGATTCCTATGTGCTGTATGTATCAATAGTTCATATTTTTTGAGAATTATACTATATATATATTTCATAATTTGTTTATCCATTTTCATATTGATGCACATTTGGGATTTTCTAGCTTTTTCTATTATGAATAGAGCTGCTGTGAACATTCCTGTACAAGTCTTTGTGTGAACATATACTTTCATTTTTCTTGGATATGCAAGAATGAAACTGCTGTGGCATGGTGGGTATATATATAACTTTATAAGAAATTGCTAAACTTTTGGCCCAAATGCTTGTATTGCAAGTCTGTTTTTTTTTAATTTCATTTTGATACCTTTCTTTTGGAACTAGTATGGGGCTTTATAGCCCCTTCCCCACACTATATGTTTTTCCCTCCCTCCATAGAAAGAGTTCTAGTGCTGGATCAGTTTAAAGGCACACAGGGAGCTCTGTATTGCCTGGAGTAGACAGGCTAGTTAAGCTTCTAGTTGGGCTTCAATGATCTAGCAACAAACCTACATTCTCATTCAAAGAGTTCCTGGTCTTCCCCCAATTTCCCTCCCTTTCCTCAACCATGCAGCTAGCTATTCAATTCTCAACATCTAGTAGAGTTATCATAGTTCAACTATAGCTAGATTTACAAGATTCCCTGAGACTGCAATTTGGGAACTTACTTTATCCTCTACAAACCATGAGATGTTGTGGGGCTGAGGAGAGGGTTGGTGGACAGGGCCTCTGTTTTGGCTGACTTGACCCCTTTGCTCTTCTAGTCATCTTGTGACAGAGTAATTGGAGCCTACTTCATGGCTGAACTTGGCCCTAGTCTTTGTGATGTCTGGACTCCATGAGCTCTGTGTTTAGCTAAGAATTGTCAGAAACAAAATGACTAAGGTGTTTTGAAACTCTGCAGTGTTCTGAATTACAGTAAAGCATCTATACTCCAAAATAGCACTCATACAACACTAAGAGTGTGCATTCCTTCTCTCTCTGTCTCTGGACACTGTTGTTGCATTTTCTTTACCCATACCAGTTCATCCTATTACCTCAGCTCTTCCTTTAGGTATGTGCTACAGTTTTCTTATCAGATGCGGACACTTCTTCTTCCTAGCAAACTCTTTTACTTTAGATTCATTCCTATTCTTCCTTTTCAGGTTTATTGGTGTCAAAGGGCATTATTACATATTATTGCCTGGCTGCGTCTACTTAAGTGGAGGAGACACGAAACCCTGGTAATTACAGTGCTAGCCTTTTGAAGGAGTTTTGTGATTAAAATGTTTTATCATCAGTGGTTGTTGTGCATGATTTTTTAAATCTGTCTGCTGTCATGAACATTTATACTGTAAACAGAGCTGTGATACTCAGCTAAAAAGAGCAGTAAAAATACATTTCCTGGTGAGTCAGTTCATTTTAGGTAACAAACCAGACCCTGGGTTATAGTGTATGTAGCAGAGATGGCAGATTCAGAGAATACATGTCAGAAGAAAACTTCTGTTGATGATGAGAGCAGCCAGGCACTTTTCCTTTGGGCAATGGAGAATGTGTCAGGAGCCCTGGTTCTCTTCAAATAGATAAACTGTTTCCACTACTAATTTGTACTCTACCTTTTACTTCCTGAAATAGGACCATCATTTTCAGGGAAATCTGGAGTCCTGTGTTGGTTCCTACAGCTTTACCCAACATATTCTTTATCCCTTCTTGCCTTAGGAGTGATTTCTTAAGTGAACTCTCTTGGAAATCCAAGTAGGAACAAGTTTAAAGGGCATTTTGAATCACAACATACCTTCCTGTTCACTCATCTAGCCTTATTCATCCTTCTACCATGCACTTATTGAACAACCAAGGATTAATATGCTCAATAAACATATTGATCACAGTGGACAATTAAATATGAATAAGATAAGATATCCTTATTCCCCAAGATATTATAATTTAAAAGAAAATGGGGATCCAAAAGTGCCTACTTATAAGCGGCTGTAATAAAAGGAAGAAAGCAATGAATTCCACAAAAGAGGTAGGAGCAGTGCTGTTAGCTCAGAAAAGTGGTACCTACAATTTTTCATTGTGCAGTCTATTTATAAAATTTTTTGCATGCCTATATATGATATATATTTTTAGGTAAATAATGTATATACATTTAGTACATACATTTTACATATAGTCATATATAAAACTGGAAATTAGAGAGGAAATCAATGTAAAGATGAAACAGGCAATATTCTACTTTCTTAAATATACTATAAATAATTTTTGGGTGACAGTAATGTGATTATATGTCATATCTGACTCAACAGTCATTGTTTTTGCATCTAGAGTGTTTGATGTAATGCTCATATTTGGGAGAAGGGAAAATTATACTTGTTATTTAATTATTGTTTGTTGGTGCTTACATTATATTATTTTGAATTTGTGAGTTCTTTTAGAAAAATTATTAAGCAGGTTGTGAGACTTATTTCAATTAAAAAATAGATAAGAAAAAATACCTACACAAATTGCTGAAAAAACATAATGTGCTGAAAAAACACGATAGATATGTGCCATACATAGTAACTACTTCCTTATTGTGGAATCCCAGACATTTCAAAGACTACTTTGCATGGTATCCAAATCTGATGTATAGACCCAGTGTGGGTTCCAGTGTCAATTTGTATATTAAGTAACGGTTACTCAAATTCTTATTTATTTCTTAAACTAACTAAAAATAGATTTTAAATGTTTTCTTTCTGTAGTCCAATAGATCATTTACTCTTCCTTTATGTGTATACTAGTTTAGAGACCTATTGGTTAGAGGATGGGTTGGATATGAATCCCTCATATCTCAACACATTGGAGAAAACTCCACATAAATACTTAACTTTGAATGATGAGTAGAAACTGGAAAGTATGCATCAGGAGAGGGTGAGTGGCATGAGTATTGCCATGGAAGCACGGGGTACATGAGAGGAATAACGAAATGTCCATTATTTTCAAGCATCAAAGAAGATTTGTAGGGAAATTAGAGCCAGAATATGAAAGGCATGGAATACCTTACCTAGGGTAAAAATTTGAACTTGATTCAGTAGGTGCTGAAAGGCATTTTACATATATATATATTCTTTGAACTGGGAGGTATTTAAAGAAAGCAACTTTTTGTTTATTTTAACATCTCTCTTAATTTCTAAGAAACTGGCCATTTTCATATCTACATCCCCTTCGCTATGCAATTTGTTATTGGAAAGGTCATTCTAGAGTAGATAGGGTCTGGGATGCATTGGTGGTGGTGGTGGTGAGGGAGGAAGTCAACAAATGAAGACGCTTATTACATGAGTAGTGACTGGTTTAAGTCAGAGGCAATAAAGCCTTAAAAGAGGCTGGTGGTGACAGAAATGAAGGCAAAAATAAAAGATTGTTTAGTGAAGGAAGAGAAGAATCATGTTCCTATGATAAAGTTTCCAGTCTGAGTAAGTGGGAAAGTGAAGCTCAGGAGAAATGGAGATATCTGGAGGATTAGATTTGAACGAGGTCATAATTATTGGAGGCAATATTTACCTAGAGCTGTCCCAAATAAAGCTGAAAGCATGAGTATGTAAAGATAGGACTGGAAATAATCTACACAAAGGGAGCATTAAAATAATTAATATGATTCACGAAGGGAACTAGTTAAAAGGAGAAGGTGATCAAAGACAACATTGGGAAGATATTCCCTATATTTTAACCTGGCAGTACCAGTTGAAGCTGATACTGGAGAATCTGGGCTTAGTTGTTTAATTCAATTATTCATGTCTTTGGTGATTGTAGCTAATTCTCAAATTCTTTTCTATCAGTGAAATATAATTAATGTGTCTCAGAAATCAGACTTCAGTAATCTTAGGGAGTTAGTTTGAAGAAAAGTCTCTACACTAAGGGGGCTTAAAGAGAAAAGCAATCCAAAAGAAATAAGCATACTTTGAGAAAATAACTTAAAACATAATGAAAGGTGAAAAAATATAAGTTTATGAACACAGAACTACATTTGAAATGGAAATATTTTTGAATACTATCAAAGATATATTTAAGGCATCTGCCTTAAATGATACAGACACACTGATGATATAGACCAATCAATTCCACTAAGCGTGAAGTTTTTTTTTTTTTCCTCAATGAGTTGCTTGGCTTGACTCATTTGATAAACTGCTTTGCTGTCTAAAAAAAGCAACACCAAAAGGATGTTTAAAAGAAATATAGAGGGGGTGCCTGGGTGGCTCAGTGGTTGAGCATCTGCCTTAGGCTGAGGTCGTGATCCCTGGGTCCTGGGATCAAGTCTCACATTGGGCTCCCCACAAGGAGCCTGCTTTTCCCTCTGCCTATTTCTCTGCCTCTCTCTGTGTGTCTCTCATGAATAAATAAATAAAATCTAAAAAAATATAGAGAATTAGCGAAACCATTAGGACAACAAAAAATCTTAGGCTGGGAAGTAATTTAGAGGAGAAAAAAGTAAAGCATAGCAAAGAACTATTTCTGGCACATTATAATATTATACCTAGTAGAAGAAGGAAGACCGTTAAGGATAAGTATGTATTTTGTTATTAGCTAAACTATGTTGCTCCAAAATTCATATGTCAAAGTCTTAACAGTATCTTAGAATGTAACTGGATTTGAAGAGGGTCTTCGAAGAGATTATTAAGATTAGATAAGGTCATTGGGGTTGGACCTAATTTCATATGACTTTTGTCCTCATAAGACTTGAGAACACAGATTTGCACAGATGAATGACCATGTAAATACACAGGGAAATATGGATTATCTACAAGCTAAAGATAGAGGCCTCAGAAGAAATCTACCGTTCCAACACCTTGATCTTGAACTCCTGCCTTCCAGAACTATGAGAAAATAAATTTTTGTTTAAACCATCCGGTATGTGGTACTTTGTTAGGACAGCTCTAGCAGACTAATATGATTTTTAAAGTTATAAGAGGCTGACCTAAATTAAAGATTAAAAAGAGAACTTGAACAGATTATTGAGTACTTTGAAGAACAAATTTTGTTTTGTTCTTGTCAGACTCATTCATTACAACCTAGAGATGTGGGTCTGAGAAAGATTTGATGCAGTCTATTTTGACCTGAACATGTTTAAAATTATATTCTATAAGAAACACACATCATTTTATTAGGGAATCAGATTACAACCAACCTATGGAGTCTCACTGGACAGGGAACCGAACTCAAGAGCATGGTTATGAAGATACATACCAGCTTGGAATGGGGTGGTCAGGACAAAGTGGCCAGTAATCTAGGAAGAAAAAAAAAGATACAATAAAATTTGCTGCTAAAATAGTGTCAGTCTTGGAGGATAGGACCAGTATTATTGATGTAGATTCCTTACTAATGTGGACAAATGGTAAGAGATTCACAGAGAATTCTGACTGACAGTGTAAGAATGTAAAGTACTTGGGGCAGAACGACAATTACCAAAAGGGAATCCTTGATCTGTAATCTTCCTTAGTCTAGCTGATGACTATTTCAGGGATGATCATCAAGCAATGGAACAAAAAAGTAGTCCTATAAGAGGTGGAGTCACCATAATGAGAGTCAGGAATAGAAGTGCAGAAATCAGGAACCATGAGGTCATCTTCCAACTATGCCTATCACTAGCCAGACAGTCCCGGGCCCCATTTTTAAGCTCTAGATTTTGCACAAAAGAATGTAGAGGTCTTAGAGAAAGTTTAGTATTGAAGATAAAAATAATTAGAAAGTAAGATCTATGAGTATAGCTTAAAATTACTATGATTATTAAAATGAAAAAGATAGGCCTCAGTTATTTAATAGTACTTTTATTTTTTTAAGGAATGTTTAGTCATAATTGATGATAAGCAACTATTCCCCATTTACACAGCAGAGGTCAAAACAAGAGGAAATGGGACCCAACTGCAATGTGTGGGATTTAGATTAAAAATAGGGAAGAGCTGGCTTAGTGGGATGAATTACTATGGAAGGATATGGAATTTCCTATGTGAGAGATCTTTAAAAATAGTTTCTCAAGTGTCAAGGCTAATTTAAAAATTAAATCCTGTCTGAATAATGGGGCTGGAGATTTGGTGAACTGGAAGGTGAAAGAAAAAAACATAAACACTGAAGAGACCTTCTAATCTTAAAATGTAATGATTATCTTGAAAATAATACTAGTTATGAAGTAGGATATTAGAAAATAAGTGAGTGCTAATATATGTGTTGTAATTTATTCTTATTACTTTATCTTTCTTCCTCCATTAATCTGGACAGCAGTTTGGGCATTTGCCAAGGAGGTTATAATTATCTATTGTTGAGATTTAAATCTCTTGATTATGCAAAAAGCACCCAGAAAGACCAGATAGAGGGGTTGGGAAATTTTTGCTTTAAGGAATAGCAATAGCAACAGATTCCACTGTTACTAAAGCTTGTCAATTTACCAGTTTTTATTCTAGAGTAAGTTTTAGTCTATGAGTAACTTCTAGATGCTCAATAACTGAATTAAATGCTGTGGAAACATAGAAGGGGGATAGGACATGCCTTTAAATGTGTGTGTGTGTGTGTGTGTGTGTGTGTCTGTGATCTATATGGGGAGATTAGATAAATACATGTGAAGAATTAGTGCACGATATCAGGTAGGAGTATTGAATTATATGATATGAACTATTTGTGCTGGAAGAGTGGGACAGTGGGGCTTATAGGCTGGAAATGTCACAGAGTAAATTTTAAAGAATGGGAAAGAATTTTTAAAAAGCAGGGGTACGTAAAAGACATTTCGGATAGCAATGTAAACAAAGGGATAGAAGTGAGAAAGTATGTACTTGAGTTATACTTTTGATACCCCGAAAAGCCTTGCATAATTATAGCCTTTGGGATAAGTCTTAGTAGTTCATATGTCACACAAAGCCTTTATGATTTGTTATTGCTAACATCTGTGACCTTAACTCATCCTATCTTTTGGTTCACCCTCACTCACCCTCACTCCCTTTTCATTGCCACCACCTTGAGTCTGTTTGAGTTCAAATGTAAGTTCTGCCACTTTGTAACTCTGTGACCTTAAATCATGTATAAAACAGGGATAATAATAGGACCTACCTCAAAGGGTTGTTGTACAGATTAAATAAATTAATAGATGTAAGAGGTTTAGAATAGCACCTGGCATATTATCAGTGTTGTTATTATTAATCCTGTAAACCATTAAATCTAGGTGTTATCTCTTCCTAGAAGCTTGTCCTTTTCTTTTTCTTTTTTTTTTTTTAGCTTGTCCTTTTCTAGCAGCCTGCATTAACATCATCCATGTGCTTGCCATTCCCTACTCTCATCTCGCTCACAGCACAGCACTCTGTGCTTTAATGCTAGGCTGGCATGTCTGTATCCTCCTGGATTGTGGGGTCTGGAGGTGATCATGTCTTGTTTATTTCTGTATTTCAGAGTCTATGGGCAGTCAGTCAATATGTACTGAATAATTAGGTGAATCAATGAATAAATAATTCATTGAAATATAGACATCTACAAATTTACACATTATACACTCCACCCACCTCCACTATACTTGGTCATTCCATCTTGTTTAGTTATTAATACTAAAAAGTTATATGAAGATCAACAAAAAACAAATAAGATTGTGAAATATGTAATGAAGGTGTATGGATCAAAATTTAATGATTTGTTACAGTTGATCTCACTCAAGGAAGCTTTACCAAATGGATTCATATTCATCTTTCAATACTTAAAAGGCTACCACTGTTATGCAATTTTAACAACCATACTGTACTTTGAAGAGTTGTCCAAAGCAATCAGGACATGAGATATTTCCATTATATAACTAAATATAAAATGTACTTTCTATTTTTAAAGTCGTTCATTGTAAATTCTTAGACTGCAGAGGTGGAGAGATCCAGTGGTAGGAATCAAGAGATATGGCAATAAACTTCTCTGGGTTTCAGATCCTCTCCTTTGAGGGTTTGAACTAAATAGTCTCAAAAGTATTTTCCCCTTGACTATAGATTCTCTGAATTTGGTGAATCTATGATGTGGCTGGGGTTATAATCTGGGTTTCTTGAATGTAGACTACTGTTCCTTCCATTAAAGTCGTATAGTTTTATTAGTCACAGGATTAGTCACTTTTTAAAATTATTTTATTTGCACAGAATCTCTAATAGATAGAATTATGGCCATGGAGAATTATTAATGTCTTAATAAAAATAAAATGGTAAAACTAGAACATTTCATCTAAAACAACAAGTCCTACAAACTATTAGTTAATAATAACCAATAATACTTGTACGTTATCAGCATGACAATTCAAAGGGCTCCAGTGTACAAAGTAATCGCTTTTAAAAGCAATTTGTTGTATTGTTACACATCTTTCATACTTAGAGATAAAAGATAAAGAACATATTTGTTTCAGCTACAGAATCTATTATTAAAAAAATGTATCTATTTAAAAAATTAGACAGGCAGTTATACCTGCTTTCATCCCAAGGCTGATTCTTTTTGAGAAAGAGGCATTCAAATGTCATAATTATATTATTGAAGTACCTGGAACATCACACACAGTATTCTAGGCATCTTAAAAACCAAGTGGGTCAGGTGCATGATGGATCAGATCAATTACTAAAAAGTCAACAGGCAGGGATGAAATTAGCCATGGCACATTCAGGCTGCTTCTTACTCTCATCTATTAATTGGATTGTTTAGTGACTGAACTGACCCACCATTTAGCATTTGAAGTTAATTAACATAGCCAGCCTGACTACATTATGTTCTGGTTAACTGAGACATAGATAGGGTTCCTGCTTTCTTGGTTCATGAGATGATGAAGGCACTCATCTAGTTAGATTATCAAATTCCCAAATATCCATTTCAGTTTTGCCATCAATACTCTAAGGAAAAATTTTCTAGTCTCAATCTTTTCTATAGTCACTTCTACTTAACTAATTAATTTCAAGATTTTATTTTTAAGTATACTCAATATGGGGCTTGAACTCAGAACCCTGAAATCAAGAGTCATACGCTCTACCAATGGAGCCAGCCAGGCACCCCTCTACAGTCATTTTAAGGTTAGCATTATTTATTCTAGAAGTCTATAAAACATACTTTTCCCCATCTTTTACAATAACATTTTGCTTTCTGTTGATGAGGCAGTACAAAATACTGCCCATATTCTATGGGTATAATATAGTGGCCAAAAGCTTTGGAGTTACATGGACCTTGACTGATGTCCCTTCTCTCTACAATAGAAGGTACAATATCCACTTTCTAAGGTAGTAGGGATGAAAGGTTCATAATAAACATGAAGCCTTAGGACGTGATGAGTGATACATAGTAAATAATTAATTAATGTTATCTCTTGTTTCTGAGTGGTGACACCAGAAATCAATAACCAATTTTTCCTTCCATCATCATTTGATGGAAATTTTTACTTAACTTTTATGGGATTCACTATTGCCTGAACTGGAAAATGATATCCCTGGATAAGAGACAACCTGGAAAATGGGGATGTACAGTATTATTTGGAATAAACTTATTTTTCCTCTTTCATTTTCTAATTATCGGTGCTATTAGTAAAAGCAAAAACAGCCAGAATAATAGGTAGTGGAATAAAGCACTGGTTACATTTTCTATGTTCACTACTTAAAATCTAGTTTATTTAAAAACATGAATTAAATCATGAATTAAATCGTTCTAAACTTTGACATCCTCCCTCATTGTACAGTAGAGAGTGGTAAGTAGAAGGAAAAATCTACTTGAAAGATTTCACCCAGCTCTGGCTTCTACAGAGGGAATAAAGACTCCATGTGGAAGGTTCAGAGAGAAGGTACAAAGATGCCAAGTTGCTGGAGAGTGAAGCCTAGGGAGAAATGCTAATGGGATTGGGATTATAAAGGAGGTAAGCGTGATAATAATCCTGAAGTTATAAAAAGCGTGAGACACAGCAATGCAGCACGGTTATCTGTGCAGAGGCTAGGACTGACTAAGGTGAGGTGAGCCATGAAAACCCTCCCTTCCCTTTAGGTCTTTAATTCTGCTCCCCTAAAGGGAGGAAATCCCTTTCTCATAAATCCATCTTTCCCTTTCTTTCATTTCTTACTCTTTCTCCTCCCTTGCTGCTGCTTCTCTTCAGCGTGTCTTGGTGAAAATAATAATCCGATTTGAAGCTAAAAAGCTCTGATTGTGAGGTTTCAACAGGTAATTACTAGATGTATGAGGTTGAGCCATTTCTGAGTTTCATTTTAGAAACAAAAAAGAACAAATGTTTCCTTACTTGTAAAAGGAAGATAATTTCTGCCTCATAGGGTTGCTGAGAGAAGAAAAAAAATAACAGGCACAAAAATCGCTTTGTAATATGTAGAGTAATATGGATGTGGGTTTTTAGTATTACCAATGTATTTCTTCAGTCTACATCTTTCCTCTCCTCCCCCTTTAAATTCCAAGTAACAGGTAATAGAGAAAAGAGAGAGAAAATTGTCTTCTTACTTTTCCTTATAAGGTAGCTTCTTCTTTTTAAGAAAAGGTTTAGTGATGGAGGGATGGATCTTAGGCTCTATTAGGCTTTATTCCAGTCTCATGATTTCATGACAAACCTTCATATATTTCCTCTGTGGGGTTGCTTATTGCATTTTTTCAAGGCCCAGAGCAATCACTATCATCTTCTAAATCTATACTTTGAGACCCTGGACATTTTTAAAAGAGAAAACTGAGGAAAGGAACAATTTCACAGGCATGATTATATTGGTATGGATTGTGCAGTGAGCTTTTCCTGGTTTACCACCACCAAACTTGTTCAACACACCCCGCAGACAGTGTGGATTTAATCCTGCAGTGTTTTGCCTTGCGGAAGGAGACCAAAGACAGCCCTAACCCCTCTACTTTGGCCATGGCTGCGTTTCCATGGTGATCCCAACAGAGGCCAGACCTCTGCTTCCTGCTGTTTGCACTGTGCTACCTAAGAGACCCAGGGCAGAGTCCTAATAACACTCTCATTTCTGTCGCTTCTCTGAAATCACAGTGAGCACTGCTTTTGCTGAAACAGTGCAACATGCTGGCCTGCCCTGGGCCACATTCCTTTATAGCAAGACCTGGGATCTGCTGAGCAGAGGGGGCAAGTTTCTGTAGTTTCCTCATAGTCAAATCCAGAGTTTCACAGGAAGGCGAGAATCACATTTATCTTGTCCTTCATCTATTTCTGTCATTAGGGACCATGCTAGTTTGTTTGGGCTGCCATAACGAAGTACCACAACTGGATGGCTTGAATAACAGAACTTTATTGTCTCAGGGTTCTGAAGGCCAGAATTCTGAGATCGAAGTGTCCCAGGGTTGGTTCCCTCCAAAGATATGAGAGAGAATCTGTTCCAGGTCTCTTTTCTAGCTTCTGTGGTTTGCTGGCAAGTTTTGGTGTTTCTTTAGCTTCCACTGCATCACCCCAATCCCTGTCTTCATTTTCATGTGGTGTTCTCTCTGTGTGCATATCTGTATTTTAATTTTCCCTTTTTATAAAGGGAAATTCATCAGTCATCTTGGATTAAGGGCTTGTCTTACTCCAGTATGATCTCATCTTAACTATTTGCCTCTGCAAAAACTCTTTTCCAAATAAAATTATATTCTGAGATACTGAGGATTAGGGTTTCAACATATACAATTTTTAGGGACACAATTTAACCCATAACAATGAAAAGCTCTTAAATATATTTTGATTAAAATTTTTGTTGAGTGCTCACTACATGTAAAACATTATCTGGGTAGTGTAGACATTGCTTAAATGTATAAATTATGAATGATCCCTGCCTACTAAGAACATACCTTTTAGTTAGAAGTCAACCCTGAAGCTGGGAAAAGTTAAATAAATATATGGAAATAATCTGACCAAAATTAATTTCCAACTTTTTTTTTAAGCCGGAGAAAAAGCTTTGAGGCTGGGAATCAAAAGTAAATATTAGAAAAAAAACATATTTTTTCTGATTCAAATAAGCATTTAGAATTCCTGCTACCCATTTTTTTTTTCATAGCAGCCATAGAGGCTTCATGAAAGAAATACAACTGAATTAGAACTCCAAAGATTAGTTTGATCTAGAAAGGCAGAAGTGAAAAGAGGGAGTATTCTAGAATAAAATACATAGCATATGAGTAAAAGTTTGGAGATAGGTATATGGAAGGAATCTTAAGAAATTAGAGATTTGAGTTTCAGAGTTTCAGTGGAAGCAAGTATAGAAAAGTAGATTGGCTTCAGAAGGTGAAGGATCCCATTATGGCTTGACTGACTTCAGATTTTTGAAAGAAACTCCAGAGAATTGGAAGCTTTGCTGGCCCCCAGTGACCTCCATATACCTTATATCATCTTATTTGCATGCCTGTACCTTATCTTTATTTTGATGGTTCCTAATCTCTAGATTACCTTTTTTTTCTTAGAAAAACACCATTGAAACAATTTGAGAATTGGGTTTTAAGGATTTGTTTCTTTACTTTTGTGCTAGATACAGCATAATTTTAAAAATATTTACTATCCATTTCATATATGTAATGGATTTATAACTTTGACTAGAATCATATGACAGAATTATGAATTGAAAAGAACTATTTATTAGGTACTGTCCTAGGAACTTAGGTACAATGTTGTATTTCATCTTTACAGAATTCTAAGAAAGATTTAACTATTACTAATTTACAGATCAACTATTTGAAATTCAGGTAAAGTATTTTTCCCTTTTTCACAGTGTAAAAGTTGGAATCTGACCATAGATCTGCTTGACTATGAAGTCTATGATTTTTGTTTCCCCTAAAATTTTATCCTGGAGAGTAGAAAATACTGAAATGTAAAGGTATCAACACAAAGTCAAATCCTAGATCAGAAATAACAAAAGAATGAGTTATGGGAAGGCCTGAATCCAGACTGTTCAGTGTTGATTGGACTTTCTTTAAAGACCAAGGCACAATTACATCTTTACTTAAAGATGTAAATTCAGTCTCCCATGTTCATTTTTGAGTCAATGGAAGAATTTTCCTACTTTGAAATGCACATGGAGTAAGTAAGAGTCATTTCCATGTTGTCTCCATCCTATGATATGGATGGTCTTCATGTGCTTCCATCCCTGTTTGCCTACATATTGTCTCATTCATGTCCTTGTGTGCTTCCATCCTTGCTCCTCCCTACATGTTGTCTCATTCATGCTAACCTTCATTAAATATATTGTATTTTCTTTCAGTTTTGTGCACATTATTTTTGTATGTGCATATATAATCTACACTTTATATAGGAGAAAATAATTTAATAGAAATACAGGTCAACTGTGGCCTCTAGGATAATGCCCAGTGATGTCAGGAGGAAGTGAGGAAGTAGGTCATGGAGTTATGAAATGGACTTCAAAGAAGAGCTGGCTTTTACTTCCAAAGGGAGTTTAAAATGACCTGCCATTTTCAAAACTTGCCAAATACTGACCTAACAAGGAGAATGGAGCCACGATATAAAAACTAAACAGAAAAAGTCAGGCATGAGAGAGCTACAATATCACATGCTATTTATGTGAAATATTAAGACAGGACACTAGCATTTTACAAGGCATGTTGGAAAAGTCTGTCATAGAACTAAGTCAATACATTCCCCCCCCTACTCACTAGTTTCAGCAAATCCACCAGCAAAGAATAGACACTCTGGGAAAATGTAGAGTTATAAAGAAAAGTAACTATAGACAGAACTCAAAAAAAAAAAAAAAAGGAAAAATAGAGAACTTGCTTCTAGAACAGCCGGAACTGCTATATATTCTCATTCAGACAGGCTCTATCTTGTAGACTTAAGCAGAATACTAAACTTGCAAAGTTCTGAACCTAGTATATCTGACTATTAAAAGGAAATTGAGATGTGGATACATTTAGTTTGGGTTTAGTGGAATATATTTATGTAATTCTCTGTCATTTCCATGAATATTTATGTTACTGCTAGCTGTCCTAGTATAGGTCAATCAGAAATTCAATGATCATCTTTTGTGTTGACCCACCCAGCACCATGACACAGAGCAGCAAGTGTATCAGGATATTAATGTCTTCTCCAGTGGTGGGTATGTACAATCAGTAGTGGAGCAAAGTTTGCAAGTGTGTGGAGCCAGGAGACTGAGCTATGGAAATTTCTTCCATATCTTATAGTTTATATAAAAAAAGTAACTTGTTAGAATTTTCCCCATGTTTGATAACAACATAAAAATGTACATGGTAATAACTTGTAAGCTGAATGAAACCCTCTAAAACATCATTAAGTAAACAAATTTTGATCAGTCGATATTAGAGAAAATACCGAATTATTTTTCCATACTCAATAATAATTATACTATAAAATTGTCCTTAAAGTAGTGATTAAAAAGTGTGCAGTCAAAAGTGTTTGGTAAAAAAGAACTTATATAATTATGTTGCTCAATTAATAAAAATACCATTCTTCTTCTGAGTTTTGTGATGTTTGTGTTGTCAGACTTTTAAAAATTTTAAATTTTATATTGTTATTCCCCACTTTAAATAATTAATCATTTAGTACTTAATTTCACATTCATGATTTAGAAGAAGACTCTCTTAAAGAGTCTTCCTCCTACATCAGTCTCAAGCCCCCAAAAATCTGAATTCTCTCCTGAATCTGAACAATAAATATAATGGTTGATAATAGCCAAGATATCTAAAAAGAAATGAATAGACCCTTAAATGTGGTCCTTGTAAATCTTAACTCAATGTCATCAAAAGAACCTCAAAAAAAGAATTCTCTGAATTTCCAATTTAAGCCTCACTTTTTCAGAAGCTTATCTTACATTCTAAGAATGCATCAATTTGTGTCAAAGTATTTTCCAGGCTTCTTTGGATTACTTCCTGATGCAGTTTCTCTTAGCCTACATATGGAAAAGTGGAAAATCACACAACAATACTAAAAAGTAGACGTAAATGCCAATCTGTGGCCATAATTTGTGAAAAATTTCCACAAGTTATGAAGCCATTAGAATCCCCACTCTGGAGGAGTAGTCTATACACTGTTTACTTTTTCTAATAGAGCTCATCTAAGGGTCCCCAGGAATATGAAATTATTTCAGTCTTATGAATGTCAAACTCTTGGCTCCGAGTCCCTGGGCTCTGTTCTAGATGTTAAAATTGGCAGCTGTCACCTACACAGGTATTTTCTTAGAAGTTTGCTGAGGCATCAACCCATCTTACTCCCACCATCAATAGCTCTTTTTATACATATTTTAGAACTAAAAAGCAAAGTGATAAAAGAGCACAAGATACGGAGGTATAAAAAGAAAATAAGACTGGCTTATTATGTCACGGAGGCAAAAAGTTATAAATGGAGGAAGATCAGGAAAAGCCCTGATAGGAGGACAGACTGCAAATTAGATTATTCCTTGTATTCCAATTACTCTAAGTGATATAGGATTAGGGAGAAGATGAAGACATTCATACTGCATAATGGCTAGGAATTGAGCTAGAAGTGGTATATATAATCTTGTTCTTCAGATGGACATATTAACCTGAGAGTCTACTCATCCAAAAATGGATAAGAAACAGAGCTGGAGAAATTTTGATAGTGAGGGACTCATTAGGGCAATTTTTTTTTAAGTAAGACAGTATATAGAAGTGAAATACCATCTTGAAGATCTGTTATTAAAATAACATAATGCAGAAAGTGATTTATAGCAGGGACAGAAGAAAATTTAATATAAATTTAATAAAAAAACACCCTGTCTGAATACTTTCTTTTTACTGGGTAAACATCCAGTTTACAAGAAGATAAAATTCTTATGAAACAAGACCCAAAATCATCTAGAAAAGTAGTGTTATGAAAATAAATATTGGGGGTAGGATTGATTTAAAAAAAAACAGCAAATAATAATGAATAACAGAATAAAAGTATGCTGGTAAAGGGAAGAATTGGTGTTGCAGAAAACCAAATGGGTAATGTCGAGGGCAAATGTATCAGGTGTGCCCCAGAATGCAGAAGCATGGGACAAAGAAATGATGGCCATCAGAGAGAAAATAGCCTTTAGAAAAGATAGAGGGCGAGGATCCAACCTAATAATTACATGTGACTTAAGGAAAATGCCAGTTGGGATGAATACAATAAACATAGGCAAATTGAACTAGAATGTCTGGGCTGAAAAAAAAAAAAACCAAATGAACAAGTCCCCCTTAGACTTAGTTAGACTAATTGCAAAGGGGTGGATGAGATGTAGGAGAACTAAAAGAGAGAAGGTAGGAATCCCTCTGCCTATGTCTCCACCTCTTTCTCTCTGTGTCTCTCATGAATAAATAAACAAAATCTTAAAAAAAAAAACTTAAGGGTTCATTCAAATAGGCCGAAAGTATTCTTTTAAATGACTGGAGAAGGTTAAAATTGCACATAGCAAAAGATAGTTTTTGAAAAAGGTAAAATAGGAAGACTGTATTGAGTAGTTAAAAAATACTTTTAATAAATTTAATTTTAATAAAAGCTGAAGATATTCAGGCTAATCTAAAAAATCTAATAACATGCAGCTTTATTTAGCAAAATACAATAAACAAAATGAAAAGAGAAAAATTATTTTATCATGACCTTATAATAATGGTTCTCAAACTTTTTGATCTCAGGATCTCTTTACCCTCAAAAAAATTACTGAGGATCCAAAAAAATTTATTGAGGATCCAAAGAACTTTTATTTATGTGGATTATATCATACCTATCATTATAGCTTGTAATACAAATTAACACTGAAAATTTTTTTAAGTAGATTGCTGTATACATTGTAAAATTCACTACCCTTTTCATATGCAATTCTCTGAGTTTTGACAAATCTCTACAGTTGTATAACCACCGTCACAATCAAGATACAGGATATTTCCATGTTCTTTTGAGGTCAAATGCTTCTTTCCACTCCCAGTCCTGGAATGATCTATTTTTATGGACCTATATTTTTACTTTTACAAATATCAGGTAAATTGAATCATTCTTTATGTAGCCTATGGAGTCTGGATTCTTTCGCTTGGCATAATGCTTTTGAGATTCATCCATGTTGTTAAATGTATTCATAGTTTAGTCCTTTTTGTTATTGAATACTGTTCCCTTGTATAGCTACACCATTTTTTTTTTCCTTTTTGTCCATTAAGCAGTCAATAGATGTTTGAGGTTTTCTAGTTTGGGGCTATTACAAATAAAGATGCTATGAACTGTTGTGTACGGGGTTTTGTGTGGGTTTTAGTATTTCTCTGAGTAAAGACCGAGGAGTGAGATTGTTGTGTTGTGTGGTAAGTGTATATGCTTAACTCTATAAGAAACAATAACTTAATAAAAACAATTCCAAATGGTTGAATAATTTTGCATTTCCACGAATAAGATATGGAGAGTTCTATTTACTCAACACTTTCACCAGGACTTGATTTTGTCAATTAAAATATTATTTTAATAGATCTGTAGTATTATGTGACTGTATTTTTAATTTCCATTTCTCTAATGGATAATGATGTGCAGCATGTTTTCAGTGCTTATTTGCTATCTTTGACTCTTTAATAACATATTTATTCAAATCTTCTGCCCATTGGGTTGTTTTCTTATTATTGAATATTAAAAGGTGTTTTTATATCTTGTGGATACTAGTTTTTTATCTGTTATGTTTTGCAAATATTTTCTTCTACTTTGTGGCTTTTCTTTTCCTTTTCCTTTAAGTGTCTTTCAAAGAGCTGAAGTTTTAAATTTTGATGAACTCCAATTTATCAATTTTTCATTTATGGTTCATGCTTCTGTATTCTATCTAAGAAATCTTTGCCTAACCCAAGGTCACAAGGACTTTTTCCCATGTTTCCTTGTAGTAGTTTCATAAAACTGAGAAATTTTTATAACATAAAAATACACAAGCACACAAACTATTACCTATCAGAGTGTGATGTATGTATGTATCAGAGCCATACATCACGTAGACTGGAAGCCATTTTAGAGAACAGGAAGAGATGGTTTAATTTTGTAAAACTAGCTAAAAATTTATGCCAAATACTGAACAAAAGAAAACTATACCCTTTTCAAAATGTTAAATGAAACTACTGTACACTCCTAAGAGAATGTGAGTGAAGAAGGCAAATAGTATCTTAGAATTATTCTGAAAATATTGACCACATAAACTTCCTGCTTTCTTTTTAGATTGAGAATGGTCAATCTAAAATGTAAAGGCAAACGCAAATTATGAATGGCAATATTGAATTTTAGATGGTGTAAGTTCAGGCAATACATTAAAGAAGACAAAGGGTATTTTCATATATTAACAAACCCTTTTTTATCCAATGACATTATAAGAGCTCTAAGTTTTATATATCAAATGACACAGCTTTAGAATTTATGTTAGAAGTCTAGAAAATAAGGATACATTAAAATCATTGCAATTGTACTTGTTTTAAAAAGATTTTTATTCATGAGAGACAGAAAGAGACAGGCAGAGACATGGGCAGAGGGAGAAGTGGGAGCCCAATGTGGGACTCGATCCCGGGACTTCAGGATCACACACTGAGCCCAAGGCAGGCGTTTAACCGCTGAGCCACCCAGAGGTCCCTGCAATTGTACTTGAAGACCTTTTACCTCTTTATTTAGAAGATAAAAGATATCAATAATACATATATGAAAATTTTAAAGAGATGTATACTGTATGGTATATAGAACAGTTGTTGGGAGAATAGATCCTAAGAGTTCTTATCATAGGGGAAGTTTGTTTCGTTTTATTTTATTGATATGATATAATGAATGCTAACTAAACTTACTGCAGTAATCATTACACTCTATAGTAAGTCAAACCATCGTGCTGTACCCCTCAACTCATATAGTGATGCATGCTAATTGCATCTCAGTAGAATAGGAATAAAAGCACTTTGGAAAATCTGATGAAGAAAGCAGGAGAGAAAATGAAATAAAATATTGTAAATAAAAGTGAATATAGTGAGAAATGACAAAGGGTTTTTAAAAATATTAAGGATGTAGGGATGCCTGGGTGGCTCAGCGGTTGAGTGTCTACCTTCAGCTCAGGGCAGGATCCCGGGTCTGGGATCGAGTCCCACATTGGGCTCCCTGCATGGAGCCTGCTTCTCCCTCTCCCTGTGTCTCTGCCTCTCTGTGTGTGTGTCTCTCATGAATAAATAAATACAATCTTTAAAAAATAATAAAAAATATTAAGGATGTAAACAAAAATGTTCTATTACTTTGAAAATATTAATTTATAGATAATGTTTTGAAAAAAAGAATTTCCAAAAGTTCCTGTGAAGAATGTAAAACCAAAACATATCAATGACCATAAAAAGAATTGAAAAATAAATAAAATGGTCGTCAACAAAAATCACCAGGTCTAGTTAATTTCATAGGAGCATTCTTTCAAACTTTCAAGGAACAAATTATATGTTTTCCTTTTAAGCCATTTTAGAGAACAGGAAGAGATGGTTTAATTTTGTAAAACTAGCTAAAAATTTATGCCAAATACTGAACAAAAGAAAACTATACCCTTTTCAAAATGTTAAATGAAACACTTGAATGTCCTGTCAGAAGTTAATAGTTATGCCATACAGAAAGCATTTCATGTATTTAATCAAATAAATTTAATAAACCATGGATAAAACAAATCTTAACAGAGTTCTTTAGTACAGGGCATCCTGTACTGAGATCCTAAGATCTCAAATATACAAAAATGCATGGTAAGCCTTTATAATTTATTTAACGATAAGGAACCCCTACCCTTACTCTTTCTTCATTGCCCAATATGCCTAATACTGGTTTACAATGTTTAGCCCCCAAGTGTTCTGGGCACTGGTGTGTGTTAGCATTCTCAGTTACTGGACAGACTGTCAGATTGATCTCCCCGATTAACATAGGTGTTGAAATCCTAAATCACCAGTATCAAACTGACACTGGTAGGGTAGGGTATTCACAGAATCATTCATCATCTTGTAGATTTTATCCCAAGAATGAATGCAAGATTGATTTACGATTGTGAAACACATTAATACAAACACTTTATTTATTTGTTTTTTAATACAAACACTTTAAAAGGTTAGATTTCCAAATATGATCATTTAAACCAATGGCAACACAGGCTATAATGTAACAAAAGAGAGGAATACATTCCATTATAAAATTGGCAAAGATGGAGAAAGCTTGGTTACAAAGCTGGCGAGATTGCTGGGAGGTGTCCTGCTGGTGGGAGCGTCACTGGGACAATCTTTCTGGGGGACAGTTTGGTGACCTGGGTTCGATATGTAGTAAATTCTTTAGAAATTAAAACTTCTTAGGAGCCTTAGATTTGAAAGAGAATTGATGAGAGAAGTAGAGAGATTGACTGACAGTGTTGTCAATAGTGTCTTTATTTTATAAATTTACTCCCGTCCTTTGGAACCAGCCATCATCCTCTGTCCTCCTTTCCTGGCTGTCACCCCCATAGCCAGGAGGCTTTTGTGTTAAGGGAGATGAAATTAAGTGTCCAAACTAATCCCCAAGTAAGTGACAGGTAAACGGTTATCTGCATTCGTGGGTGAAAATATTGCTGGTTCTTCAGCTGTATCAGGAAGACAATCTTTGGCCTGGCCAGCTGGGCTGCATACAGTAGCCAGATTTCCTCAAACAGTAATAACCTGAATTGCTCTATCACCCAGGTTCCTGAGAACTGAAAGTGCTCACAGGAGAGGTCAGTTTACCTGCTGCTTCCTCCAAAATCCACAGACACAAGTGAAAGGGACAACTGTGGTTCTCCAGTCAGAACTTTGCTCCTTTGGGATTCTTAACAGTAATGCAGTTTTGGAAGTTTAAAAACATATTTTGTTACCTCTTGGATACCTGACTGCAGAGTGCCAGTCAAAGCTTTAATGCTATAATATCCAGCAGGTGAATTTTTGGCTCCCCTGTCGTCGGATAGCCACAGTGTCATGCTAATGCATCTCCTGCACTATCACACAGAACTCATAATGCTGGCAGTGGAGGGGCCTGGATGTCTTTGACACCTATTTGTTACCTTCAAGGTCAGCAAGGACGCACCTGGAAAACACAGATGCTGTAACCTAAATCCCACCTACTCACCAAGACTTGTCTCTGATTAGGTTATTTGAATAAAACACTATTTGGAATCTCACATTATATATTCACACATGCTTACTTTAAAATTCTGGGGTTTTTGGAATATGCTGTATTTTAAAAGATTCACAATGCTTTACCAGTTACATGTTTTACTTCGCTTTTTACAGACTTCTGATAGCAACAGCAATAACTACTGAGTAGTAGTATTTCATTTGTATTGAATACAAGCCTGTGGATAAATGTATTAGTACATAGAATACTGAGTTGTGAGTGCCTGTGTGTGTGCGAACACATGTGTATGTGTTTTAACTACGTATGTATTTCCATGGCAATAACTGGAGATGAAATAAAGCAATTAGCAAGATTTGACAAATTATTTTAACCAACTCTTTGCCATTTTGAAAGTTACAGGATATGTGCTTACTTAGATTCCTCCTATACCTACTACACTTTTAGGACTTGACACTTATAACAAAGGATAGTCAATTATATTTTTAAAAAAACATTCTAAAGCTACTGTGTCACTGCTATAGCAATTATGATTACTTTTTTCACTTGGCCCTCACTTAAGAGCCTAGAGCAAAATTTTTGTTGCTATTGTCTTGTGAGAAAGAATAAGTGAATCATGGAAGATATTTCTACTGCAAAAACTTTATTAAAATAAAACATTCTGAAACACATGACTTAAAGAATGTAATTTTATGCTGCCAGTACAATTTAGTAATGTCATTTATACTAATCTTGATAGAATGGCAGCATCCAAATAGTGGTACACACTAGAAAGTCATTAAGCTAAATATTAAAAATGTTGTTTTATACTTTCAGGTCTTTCGATAATTTCTAGTACATAACTCACAATCTGGATGAGAGGCAGGGAATGGCTATGAAAAATCTCTGGCCAGTGCAGATGTAGGGTCTGACTCCTGTTAACATACAGTCCTGGGGTTCACTTGTGGCACATTGAAGCAAAAAATGCTAAAGGAGTAAAAAAATGTAAGGTCTAATTGAAGGGTCACTAAATATCACTTGGGCCAGTCACTTATCCTCTTGGTGCATCAGTTTCATAATCTATAAAATGAGCTCATTTGGACAATGGAATGAGAAGAGTAATGCAAAGATGCTTTGAGAGTGTTGCTATAATAATATTAGGAGAAACAAGGGTGGTGAAGTGAACCATGACCAGGTGAACCATATAGCCTTACATCAATGTTATGAGTGTAAAGATGTGGGATATATTTTTTTAAAATAAAATTGTAAATAAGGTCTTAGAGGAGTATGCTATGCCACATATCTGTTCTGCATAGCTTAATGACTTTCTAAATTAAATCCAAATTTTAATATCTACCTCTTATGTAATCTCCAGCAACTTTTTCTATTCATGTATTCATTCATCCACCAGATGCAAAAATGAGTGTTTATCGCGTGCCCACAATTGTACGAGATGCTAAAGTAGTGATGAACAAAACAGGGGAACTCATGCCTTCTTGATGTCTCATCTGGAGACTACTGTCCACTTGTATTTTAAATATGAATATTTCTCATTTTTTCAGATTGGAGAGATATATAATTAAGTAGTTTAACTCTTTTCCCCAAATTTAAAGGGTTATTGTGAAAACTAAACACTTTATAAAGTGCTTAGTATAAGTGTTTAATACATTATAAATATTCATAGTAAGTGGCATTTATTATTTCCACAGTGTCTTCTAAAATGTTTAGTATGGGATTATAATGTTACTGGTAATAAAAAATTGGTATTAAAATATAATTAACTGAAATTTTTATGTTGCTTAAGTCAGAGTGATAAGTATAGTAAGTTGTGTGATACAATCTGTGTTGTATACAAGAAGAATAATTTTTTTCCCAGATGACTATATGTGCCGTAATTCTTTTTTGGAAGCCATTGGGGGAAAAATCTATAAATACATAATATTAATTGCTTGAGAAAGGGCTTTATAGAAAAAATAGGCTTTTATGAGCTGTTTAAATAAGGAGAGGGAGAGCAGTGGATGAGTTTAGACAGGGGGGGATGTGCTGAGTTTAGTGCAGCTTGGAAGAAGGTTTGGCTGTGGGTGGGAGACGAATGCAAATAGAAAGAAGGCTGTTTGCACATGTGCTCACAGAAGCAGGGAAGCTCCACAGAGAAATAAAGGAATCTAAAGGGAATGGAGGATAAAGGAGCAGTGATTAAATAGATTAATTCTAATCCAAAGTGTAATCAATGACTCCAAAATGAAATAGTGTGCTCCATTGTTAAAATGAGGAGCATAAGTGGATTGAAGAAGACCTCTGAAGTCAGATGGTACCTTGCTGGACTATGAGAGGAGTTCACTTCTTCAAGGTTAGAGGGAAGACTAAAATGGGATGTTGCAAATGATAGGAAGTATCAGTTCTTGGGAATGCTGTCTGGGATGACAGCAATCTATTTGCTTTTTCTAAACTCTTGGAAGAATTATAACTGATCAGAGAAGAAACCTTGGCAATGGCACTAAGCATAAATTTTCTTCCTGAAATAAGGGGGTATCAGATCTCAACCTGGGCAGTAGAAATTGCAGGGCAGAGGAAAATATGAAGTGGTGGAAGGATGGAGGGAAAACAGGCTGAGACAAGGAACAGGTAATGTGGATCAAGCTTGGGACGTATGTAGACTCAAATATAACCAGAGGCCAAGGGAAATGGGAATCTTTTAGAGTGTGACCTACATTGAATACTGGATCTACAGACTGAGGAGGAACTCCCAATGGGACCAGTCTAGTTTGGACTTTGATATTGAACCGAGAATCTGAACAGCATATCTTTAAAATAGGTCATGTAAAAGACAATCTGCATTTTTACCAGGGCAGAGACTAAGAAGTCCTAAGGAAGAGTGCTACAGAAGAGTGGACCAGGTAATGTGGGAAATGCATCAACTGTCTTGGAATATTAGGAAAGAGCAATTACCTTTAGAAACATCTGAGAATTGAGGCACCTGGTTGGCTCAGTCAGTTAAATGTCTGATTCTTGGTTTTGGCTCAGGTCGTGATCTCAGGGTCATGAGATAGAGCCCCATGTCAGGCTCCACACTTAACATGGAGCCTGATTGAGATTCTCTCTCATCCTCTTTCTCTCTGCCCTTCCCCCACATCTAAAAAAAAAAAAGACAGTGTGTGGGAAGAAAACGGAAAGGGTGGTCTGGATGGATGATCATGCATCCCAAAGGGTTCACTGGAAGACTTTTAAGTAGGAAGTGACACCATATAATTTCAGAGGTATAAGAAAAAGTCCTACAATTTGATCTTCTACAATTAGAAATGTGTTTCTCTCCTTTCTTTCTTGCTTCCTTCCTTGACTTATCAAACACTGACTGAGAATCTATCACTCATTCATCACTTTGCTGGGTACCAGTAATCCAAACAAGATTTCCAACCCTAGGGATCTTCTAGTTTTAGGATGGAAATGACACCTTTACTAGCACTGGTAGAAGTTTGAACCAGCAGAATTTCTTTTAGGGGGAAAAATCCATGTTTAGGAAAATGCTAGGATGGGCTGATTTTGATTATAAGATTTTGATTATAAAACAAAAGATCTCAAGGCAGTATAATGGGAGAGATTTGGAAAGAAGAGAAAAGTGATCCAGATAATAAAATGTCAGAATTTGCGGGTTGCATATTGGTTGCCAGCACTTGGAATAAAGTGAAAAAAAAAAAAAAAAAAAAGGAAAGGACTTCAGGGGTAGAGAGGCCCAACATGGCAGCAGGCAGGCAGCTGGTTGAGGTCTTCAGAGAGAGGGCCAGGGAACATTTCCTGTGATTGGAGAAATTTCAAGGAACATGGTATGTGGAGTTCTTTCTTACCTTGGGGTGCAATTATCCCTCATTATTTATGGCATTATTCTGAAAAGTCTGTTATGTACAACCACCTTCTATTCCTGGTTAAGTTGGTTTCTTCTGGTTGCAGAAGAAAAGTGCATATCTTTTGTGGGGGTGAAATGCTCAAAAAAGAAAGAGGTAGCTCTCAGATGTAGGATGGTAAATGGGGGCAGGAAATCAGAATGAATGGTGGTAGGAACATAAGCCCCTCAGAAATGCAAGCAAATAAGGGGAGACTGCCTGCAGCTTTCCAGCTAAGCCATCTTAATTAGGTATTACAGGAAAAGCTGATGATCCAGAGGGATTGAGGACTTGGGGACTTTCTGGAGTAGCAAATATTTGTGTTACATAGAAAGTTATAGTAGAGAATAATAAATACAAGGATTTTGTGCTGACATCTGTGATAAAGATGGTTAGTTTCCCAAGGAGGGCGATGGGAGTTACTGTAAGCTAAGGATGGGGTGAGGAAGGAGGCTTCTCACACCAAGAAAAGTGCAAAAGCCCACTGCAGTTCAGGCAATTCCAAGTGAATTTCTAGCATCTGAGATGTAGCACTGAAAGTGGTGGGACTAAAAGGTTAGTGAGTATCAAATCCTAAAATACTTTCTAGGCTGTACTCTGGGACCTATCTTGCAGGCAGTTGGGCAAGAAGGGGGTCCCTGAGGGATTTTATCAGGAAATGACACACTTTTATTTTTCATTTATTTTTTATTTTTTAAGATTTTTAATTTATTTATTCATGAGAGACACATACACACAGAGAGAAGCAGAGACACAGGCAGAGGGAGAAGCAGGCTCCACACAGGGAGCCCGACGTGGGACTCGATCCCGGGACTTCAGGATCACGCCCTGGGCTGAAGGCAGGCACTAAACCACTGAGCCACCCAGGGATCCACAATGACACACTTTTAAGCTGCATTTCTGCAAAGAATGGCTTCCAGCAGATTTAAGGTTGGTTCTGAAATGAGTGCACACTTCTTTGGAGGCTCTTCTCACCTCTCCTTCCTTCTATTGTAACTGCTAATCATCCCAGACTCCCAGACTCTCACAGGCTGCATCCTGGGGCTGGGAGCCTTCCTTTCCCTGAGGACATCACATGACTATGGTCTGGTCTTCCTCTTCTTTTCCTCATCGAAGATCACTGGTCTTATTTCTCATAGTCTTGAGTCCCTGTTCTCTGCCAAAGCAGAGCTGATAAAGTGCATGTACCTTCTGATGATGGCTGAGGGAAAATGAGCTTACACATGCTGGGTACCTTCCTCAGGCACCGTCGCTGCTTCATGTCCAGTGCCTGGCACAGTGCCTGGGGTGCAGTATTAGACCAACAACAACAACAAAAAATTAATCATTGCAACCAACTCTTTTTCTTATTTAGAGATGAGTAAATTAAAATTCAGACAGATTATTATGCTTATCCAAGGTCACATAGCTGCTGAGTGGACCTTTGAGGATTTAAACCAAAGTTTTTGGCCTCCAAAGCTCATCCTTTTGTCATTCTATCATGATGCGCCACTTACAGAGACATAATTAATATGAGCTTCAGAAAAGGAGCTACTAGTGTGTGTCATTTCCATATTCTTGTAGAATGATGCAGAAATATGCCACGGAGCTGTGATAATTAAATGGATATGTAACTAGCTGAACAACCATACGTAAAGGTACTGATGGATTGATCGATGTGGGCTTGGAGTAAGGTGTATCCTGGCTACCCCAATGTTAAGTCCTCAATGACGTCTTCCTCAGCAAGTTTGTTTATGGCTGGAAAGAAGATATATTGGTAATACTTATTTAATTTTTAAAGACACAAACACTAGGAGGATGCTAAGAATAACAGATTCGTAATTCAAAATGATCTTAACAAACTAAAATTTTGTGTTGAATTTTCTCCAAATTTTTAATAAGAAAAATTACAAACAAAAATAGTTGAACAAATACTGTATGAATATGCACATTTTGGGCCCTTTGGGTGGCTCAGTGGTTAGGCATCTGCCTTTGGCTCAGGCCATGATAGCAGGGCGCTGGGATAAAGCCCCACATTGGGCTCCCTGCTCAACGGGGAGTCTGCTTCTCCCTCTCCCTCTTCTTCAATTGTGCTCTCTCTCGTGTACTCTCTCTCTCTCAAATAAATAAATAAACAAAACCTTTAAAAAATGAATACTTATGTATTGAGTACTTAGGTTAAGTAGCTGTTGATATTTTATTAGTTTTCTTTATCTATCAGAATACCTACTTTTTTAATCACTAGAAAGCAGGTTGCAGGCCTCATAAAATTCGACTACTCTCTATTTCCTAAAAATACATTCTTCTACATTACTCTGCTTCTATTGATCACATATAAGAAAATTAACAGTAAATCTCTAACATCATAATATCCAGTCCATATTTAAATTTTTTATTATGGTACAATATTTATAATATAAATAGAATTATCCTTTTCACCATTTTAAGTGTACAGTTCAGTGGTTTTATGCACATTCCCATTATTGTACAACCATTACTATCATCCATTTCCAGAATGTTTTCATCATCACCCTTAATTTTTGATTCACTGAATTTTACATGAAACTTTGTAGGGATGGTACATAATCTTACACTTGGATCTAAAAACCAACTTCATAAGCACAGGTCTGAGGAGAAGGAAACATATTTTTAGCATTAACAGAAAACAATGAGTAACTTCAGCTAACAATAAGTTCAATTGTGAGTGTCAAAAAGTGAGTGCATGGGCAGCCTGGGTGGCTCAGTGGTTTAGCGCTGCCTTCAGCCCAGGGCCTCATCCTGGAGACCAAGGATCAAATCCCATGTTGGGTTCCCAGCATAGAGCCTCCTTCTCCCTCGGCCTGTGTCTCTGCCTCTCTCATTCTCTCTCTCTCTCTCTCTCTCTCTCTCTCTGTGTCTCTCATGAAAAAGTAAATAAAATCTTGAAAAAACAAAAGTGAGTGCAGGCTTAGGCTAAAGTGTAGTCCTGGAATCTGGAAGAGAGTCCTGCAGTTTTTGGTACTGTTCACACCCTACTTGGAGTGGGGCATCCTGTCCTAGTCTCCACACCATTGGATAGTCAGAAAAATGATACCAGGAAAATGAAAAGATTTTAAAAAGGCAACATCTGAGAAAGAGAGGAAGAAATTGGCTATTTGGGGCTTTTGAAAAAACAAAAGCTAACATTTTGAGAAAGAGATGTTATTTTAACTGTCTCAGAATATTTAAAGAACTGCCATTTGGAAGGTAAATTTGATCTAAGGGGTAGTTTATGGGCTAATAAGAGGAAAATGCCATGGGAAAGGCTTTAATTCAGTATAATAATTTAATAATAATAATGGCCAGAGTTGATTGAAAATGTTGCCTTAGGAAGTAGCTAGTACCCTGTCACAAGTGGCATTCACTGTAATATTTGGCAGAGGAAATTAGATGCATTGAGTGGCTTTTTTTGACTAGATGACTTTAAAGTCTCTTCTGACTGTGTTTTGTTTAGGATTCCTTTGATTGCAAGCAATGGACCCAGATAGTGTCTTTGTAGGTAAATGAGGAATTTAGTGAGAGAATGCTTGAGGTATTGCATATAATCAATGTTAGTGTTGAACACTGAAACTCAAGCAGAGCACACTTTTCTCTCTCTACCTCTCTCCGCTACCATCCTCCTCACCCCCAACACCCTTGCTGTAACTCTGTCTGACACTTGCTCCATCCTCTCTTTAGTTCTGGCCTCACTTTCTCTCATTGATTCAGATATAACCTGGCCAGAAAATAAGGCTGCTGACTGTTTCTGAATCTTAAGATGGTTGGTTGAAAAATTCTGAAGAAAGGCTTTGTGTTACTTAGCAGTTAACTCTGGCCAGGAAAAAATAATGATGAACTTGAGATTCACTTGAGATGTTAAATTGTGAACTGTCTCAGGTAACAAAGGACTCTAATGATGGGATATTCAAATGCATGAAGAACAAGGGTGAGTGTTAAGACCCTACAATGCCTTGAATGACGTGAATGTCCAGTCCTGAAGGAAAATAACCATCTGCAGAGTTCTTCATGGCAACCTCAAGCCACCCTGAAAGAGAAAATGATTGAAGGTCATGTGGAAGTGCCACATTAAATGTTGCAGCATAGTTGGGAGCTAATGGGAAATCCCTGCTACCCACAGACCGGCCAGGAATGCAGCAAATAAAGTAAGGCTTTTCTTTTCTGAGAAAGCATGGGAAAGCTATGAGACAAGGGCAGTGGTACATACCAGTTTAGGCTCTGCAAACATTTGTGGGGTGGCTGAAAGCCAAGGGTGAGGCCCAGGACCTATGGAAGTATAGAGGAGATCCTAGCGTTTTCGCAAAAAGTCCATTCTTCCTTTTCATGCAGGAAAACTGAAAGTCCTCAAGGTGAAATAACAGTTCAGTGTTCAAAATGATCTTCCTTAATATGAGAGTTCCTTGTCTCTTGATATTTCTTCTTTCCTATATGCCTGCCTCTGAGGAATGACTTTATGTCTACAGAGGACCAGTATGACTTCCTACACATTCATGTTCTGAAAAGGACCAGGCTTAGCTCTCAGAAGGTGGACAAATGTCCCCAAGGACCAGTTTATGATGTCATTGCAAGGATATCAACTGAAAAACTTTTTTTTTTAAGATTTTATTTATCTATTCATGAGAGACACAGAGAGAGAGAGAGGCAGAGACACAGGCAGAGGGAGAAGCAGGCTCCATGCAGGGAGCCCGACATGGACTTGATCCCAGGTCTCCAGGATAATATCCTGGGCCAAAGGTGGTGCTAAACCACTGAGCCACCCAGGCTGCCCAACTGAGAAACTTTTAATTTTAATTTTTGCACTAGCTATTTTTATATTTGCTGAATATCATGTGCATGTACACTAATTTTGCTTTTAAATTATTTATTTCTGGGGAAATTCTATGAATTGTAGCAGCAAATTAGAACAGAGACTATGAACACGTTACATTACAAGCTCCTGTGGGCTTACTCCCCTCCCTGGCCTCAGGGATCAAGGTCCACCTCTCACCTCCTGACTTTCTGAGTTCTGTCTCCCCTCCTCCCTCTGAGGCGGACTAGGACTGGGACAGTTCCAGGAGTGAATGAGGCAGAGTTCAGAACGAATGGCTTTAGTACAGCCCATCTGGCTTTTGTACAATCCTCGTTGGAAGTGGAGGTAGAAAATGATGATGATGATGATGATGATGGCAATGATGACAATGATGAAAATAGGTTGCTTCTGCCAACCAGCAAGTGCAGGTGGATCTGCTTTGCTATTCTCAGAACGTTGTCAAGTGCTGAGGTAAGTAATGAAATGAAAGCTGAAGCGTGTGCATGCTGTTGCTTCCCTGAAAACCCATAAGGAGAATGTCAAATGTTTGAATGTTTCATTATATTTTATATTTCATAAGATGCTGCAGGGTACAGAAAGAATAAAAAGTAATGGTTAAAAAATGGAGGAGCAGGAGTGATGAGCCCTAGATTTGAAAATAATCATCACTCTTGGTTACTGAGAGTAAATAATACAGTGTAAAAACCTCAGAAGGAGATGAGGAGGACTGAAAAAAGTAGCCTGGACATGGATCTAAATAGGTCTACAAAACACACACATACACACACCTAATTAGGACAAAGAGAGACAGCCTACTTTCTCTTTCCAAACACTCACTCCAGAAAAAAGAAAAGGGGACCACTTGGGAGAATGTGCTACACAATGTAACAGTGGCAGCAGTGACAACAAAAACGTCCTGGCCTCACAATGAGTTATGGATGAAACCTATGTCTGTGACAAATGTGCCTCTTGTGAAAGCTACAGCACTTTAAAATATATGGAGTTTTTTTTTTCTCCCTGCATCTTTTGATATGGAACACATAATCTATTGGAGACATATGCACGTTCATGCACGGAGTAAATCAAGAGTGAGGCCAGCAGCCTTGGGACATGGAACATGGGCCCACTGCTTTGTTACAGCCATCCAGTAGCCTCCAAGAGTTCCACATCAGTCTGTGAATATCTTCTCTCCAGGGTAGGCTTCTAGAGGGGGGCAGCATGACTTTTAATTTGATCAGCAATATAACCTTTAGATGACTACTTGAATGTTGGAACAGGGTCAAGATATGGGAAGATATCACAATCCGCGCCCCCCCTCCATGAAATATATGTTTTAAGCATGAAAGGACAGTTGTTGGACAAACTGAACACATTTCTATGAAGAGTATTGCCACAGGTACTTCAGGGAGGATGACGTGGTCAGCATGAAACTTAAGGCAATGCCTTTCACATTTTTTGACTGTGACCTACACTTAACACATTTTTACACTGGGATGCATCATACACACACACACACACACACACACACTCTGAAACAAAGATTTCATGAAATAATAATTACCCTAGCTATATGCAATGCTCAGAAATTTCTCAATTTTTGTTCTATCCATGCTCTTTTCCTTCCTTCCTTCCTTCCTTCCTTCCTTCCTTCCTTCCTTCCTTCCTTCCTTCAATGTATTAATTGGTTGTGGATTACTGTTTGAATAGTTTTGAATTAGAGGACATAAAGAGATAACAGCAGAACATCTGTACTCCATCCAACAGGCTGGCTGTAAGCCCTGGGAGGGTAGAGGTGTCCCAAACACTTAGCAGAGGGTACAGCACATTACAGGTACTAAATAAATATTAGTTATTATCAACACCATCTACTAATTAGTTGACCCTGGATAAGTCATTTACTACTCTTTGCCTCTATTTTCTCATCTGTAAAAAGATACCAATAATATTTACCTCTTGGCATTGTTGTGGGGATGAAAGGATCTACAACAGTGCTTGACACATAGTCAGCCATCATTTTTATTGGTAATGTCAAAATTAAAGACTCAGTTGCAAATGCTATCAAGTGTAGTCAATTTACTTGGCCCATTCTCTCATTCATTCATTTCTGTAGTCCCTCCTCAGTGCTAAGCATTTTATACTCATTGTTATCTTCTCAACAACTCTGTAAGGCAGGGACTATTAGTCTCATTTTATAGATGAGGCTTAGAAAGATGAGCTACTTGCCTAACATACCATATCTAATCCTTGACACCAGGTCTATATGACTGTAAAGGCTGAGCCACCATCCCTAAGGAAATGGAGTCGAGTAGAGATATTTCAGGCAGATAGATTGGCAGTTGCAGTTTAGGTGCAGGATCCTAATACTTTATTTCATATATGTTGTTTTCCCTCTCATCTGTGTAAATACTCTGAATTGGATTAAGTGTAAGGAGGGTAGACAAAACACACACCACTTGTGACTTAAGAAAGAAATAAGGGCAGTGTGGTTTGTTTCTTCTTGAGTTCTCGTGTAACTACTTTCTTTCAGAACCTGCTTCTCCTCAGTGCTGTGGTGGGTGGGTTGGAGTCTGCTGGAGGGATTCGAGCTCCAAATTTGATAGGGGTCAAGGAAATGCATCAAGGTATAGGTTACCTGAAAATCTGGATCAAGAGACAGCCAAGGTCAAATAGACAAACGTCAGACAACTGAGAACCAAATAAACATGAACATATACACGGAGACGATTCTGGAACTCGTGTCAGGGAGTGCAGGCAAATGACTCATCTCCCAGAGTAGTTTTTATCAGTCCAGTTGCCACTTTTGAAGGGCTGAAACTGTCCTATTTTTTGCCTAAGGCTTCATTTATGGAACCCAGCTTTGATAAAGGTGGCCATTACCACCACCAAGTGCAGGAGCTGGGGGCTCTTGCTTCATGCAAAATCCCACTCCTTTTTATAATTTACCTGCTGATTTAAAATTTCTTTTCAGGGCATCTTGGTGACTCAGTGGTTGAGTGTCTGCCTTTGGCTCAGATAGTGATACCTGGGTCCTGGGATTGAGTCCTGCATTGGTCTCCCCACAGGGGCCTGCTGCTCCCTCTACCTATGTCTCTGCCTCTCTGTCTGTGTCTCTCATGAGTATATAAATAAAATCTTAAAAAAAAAACAAAATTTCTTTTCCAATTTATATCCTCAGTGGAATGAAGCATATTTTCATATTTTAATGTGAAATATTTCACATTTATTGAGCCTCCTGTCTGGTTCTCCAAGATGAGATTAGAAAACAATTCATTCCTATTTGTCTTGGAGGAGACCAAATGCTATCTACTGTTGATATTGTAGTTTGGTATCAAAGGCAAAGCACTTGCACATAGTGCCACAGAGCCTGTTTCTGAAAGTAATGGTTGAGGTGTTCTTAATTTACTAACTGGACCACTTATAAAGTGAGAAACCATGTCTTGTGAAAACCTAAAGGGAATTTCCTTTATAGGAATAGTCTTATTACAGGCTTTCCACCCTACTCAGCTTATAGTGTAAAGTTTGCCTATTTTTCAGCCTATTGTGTAAAGTTTGCCCATTTCTGTCCTAAGGCACCTATGGCCCAACCTAAATTATGCCTGTCCCTACTTGGAAGCCTAAGATTAAAGTCCCTTTGACGTGACTGACTCTCTGATCTGGTGCCTTCTATATGCCAGAAAGCTCAGAAACTACTGAGCCCCTCTCTTCCTTTCCTGGACTGCCTCCCGGCAGCCTCTCACCATTCTTATTAAACTACTGAATATCCACACACACGTGTGTGTACACATACTGACAATATTTAATCTGCTACAACATAGACCATGGGCACTGGCCTTAACAAACCATTTTGCATTGACTAAACAATAACTCAGCTCACTAATGCTTCATATTAACATTCCAAATCATACATATCTGGGAAAAGAGGGTATTTCTTATATAAGTGAACTCTTCCATATTGGTAGGAATGGGAGGTTTGGAACTGGAGTCCTAGATTGTAGTTTGAATTGCTTGCTTGGTCCTAACACTTTCTTTCCTGCTGGGGCCACCTCTCATTCAGCTGGGAACTCCTAGACTACCATTTTCTTGGTAAAGCTCTTCTTTCTCCGCTGCTCACTGATTCTTTTGGCAATCTTTTATCAGTTTCCCTGAGCTGATGATTCTACCTGGGAAATGTCCTTACCTCCTTGACTGTCCCTTTTTCTGCCAACCTCTCGGATAGCACCAAACAAAGTTATATGGAATATGTACGTCTAATTATAATAAGCTTGGAAAATCATGGCAATGACTTAGGAAGAGTATGTGCAACTGTCTTTTAAACATGACATTTATCATACCCCATCCATTTCATAAGGGGAAACACTAGTAGTTTAATTCTTCAGAAAGAGTTCAGTCTAGCAAGGTTTCTCAACATCAGCACTACCAACATTTTGGGCCAGATGTTCCTTTGTTGTGGGGGCTGCCTTGCGCATTGTAGGATGGGTAGCAGCATTCCTTGGCCTATACCCGCTAGATATTAATAGGACTTTCCTGGTTATAAGAAAGTGTCTTCAGACATTGTCAGATATCCTCCCACAACATCTGGGAGTCCGTTTCACCTCTGGTTGAGAACCACTGCCCTCTAGAGACTTAGTCTTCAAAATGTGTTCTGCCAATTAGCATCAACATCACCTGGGAGCTTGTTGGAAATGCAGACTCTCTGGCTGTGCCCCAGGTGTACTTAAACACAATCTGCATTTTGACAAGATCCTCTTATATGCACCTTAAAGATTTTGAAGCTCCACCTCAGAGAATACCTCCATTTGTTACCTTTTCTCCTCTTATCAGATCCATCTTTCTCTCCCAGCTCCTTCTAATCCTTCCTGGATAAATTTTCATCTTTGGGGAAATTCGTCAAGCTACTCACAGATATTTGTTGACTCAAGTGCCATAGCATTTCTCCTTCCGTCCAGCAGTTCCTTTCCTCAATTCTGAGTTATTTCAGGCTATACTAATGCTCCAGAGACTCTAGAATAATATTCCAGAAGATGAGCCTGGGCTAGGAAGGGGAGGGGGAATTTAGATCTTCAAGTCTGGAATAATAGTCCAGATAAGTACTGACATTTTGTGTCTATCTACTCTGATCTTTTCTTGCTTGAGGGATTTGAAATTACACCCAAGCTGGTTCTGTAGTTAAGGCTATCCCACTTCATCAATTGATATCATATTTGATAATCTATGAGATTCAGAATCTATGAACTGGTGTTAGGAATGTCTGTCGATCTTTTGCCAATGACTCTTCTCATTTTCAGTCGTCTTTAGGAATTAGAGTCCGATATTGTTGCTCAACACCCCTTTCCAATGAATTAACACTTGAAAACTACCAGCAGTGCTAATATATTTGACTTATTTTGACACCTAATGTCCAATTTCCTTTTAAAATTGTTGTTTGGTTATCTGCATTTAACATTATTGAAATTTAGAATAAATTTAGAATTTATTGAAATTTAGAACATAACTTCTACACACTTTTGTATACTTACACTCTTTGTATCTCAATTCATAAGTAGTCATTTAGTGGTTAATGCAACCAATGGGGTCCATACACACAAGTACCAGTTGCTGGGAGACAATGTGCAAACTGGCAGTCATATAATTGTAGATCTAACAGGGCTGGGCACAGGGTGAGCAAGACAGTTACCTAGGGCACGATTACTCTCCCAGGTCATTCAACTCCGGATTCTATCTCTTCCCAGTCTCATTGCCTTGTCTTTTTATTTCATGAAATTGGCTCATCCTGGACGCCTGTCTCTAATGGAGATATGTTCAATAATTTGAAGATTAGAGAAATTATGATTCAGAAGATTAGACTCCGAATTTTGTTTCCCAGATCCATTATTCCCACATCAATTTGTTGATTTCTCAATCCAAACCCACTCTCCTTTGTACTGCTTTTAGATGCTGAGTCTGGATCCTCTTTTGCCAACTTAGCTCCATGTTAAGCTTTCAGTAGAGCATGCTAGGAGAACTGAGCATGTACTCCTAGCTTTGTTGCTTTCCTTCTTTCTCTTGTAGTGCAGTGCTCACAGCTACCTTCCCGTGGGAGACCAAGTGATGCACATTTTCCAGCAAGTCTCACTGGCACTCCAGCTAGCATCTTCCCCGTGAGTTTGCAGGCACTCCAGCTGGTTGTTTCCTGCTTGCCAATTCCCACCTGGAGGAGGGAACTTCAGCATTCTCTGCAAGTCTGCAGTCATACACTCTCCAACAAGGTCTATATCCCAATCTTGGTGGGAGGAGGATAGTGACTTCCAAGTTTGGTTCTTCCTTAAATATTCTCCTTCATTCCCAGAAGTAGTCGTTATTCCCTTCATCTGCTATTTCAAGAATCTCTAGAATTCTCTTTACTCCTTTTAGTATTATTTCTCTTTCTATATGTTAAATTACAGGTGTTTCTGTGTCCTGCTTGAATCCTGACTGATTCACCCTGCAGTCAAAAAGAGGATATCTACAAAAACCCTGAGTCTATTCCATTTTAGAAGGCATCTGCAGGAGATACAGGGCCCTTGTAGGGATCCTCATCTATTTTCTTGTGGATAGATTAGAAACCGCCTTCCCTGAGTGGGACCGATCAGAAGTAAGGAGCAACTCATTAAAGGTGACACTCAGCAATAAGTCTATGTTGCTTCAGCTTGTGGTTCTGGGTCCTTGCCTTGTTAACGTCTCCTACTCTCTAGTTCTCAGTGTAGGAGAGCTACTACCAATCTGTTTGGACACTATTTGGTTATTTAGTATTTCCTTGCATATATATAATATTATTAACATATAAAATATTGATTAATATATCGATAATATTAATATAATATTATGTCTTTATAATTATATAATCATACATAATATTTATACTTAAAATGTAAAATATGTAATATTGTATGTAAATTTAAAATATATATTGTATTTTATTTAGATATGTGTATGTATATATGAAATCAGGATGTAATATGTAATATCAGGATCTCCCTGGAAGAGATTACGTTTTCCAACTTTATTGTTTTCTATTCTATTTTGTTTTTGAAAATAGTAAGTCACTGGGATTGCTTGGATCCATGGTTTTCTATTTTCAGTGTAGAGTCTTTCTGAATAACTGCTTGCTTATATCCAGCATGATGCTTTCAGGACTATTTTGAGATTGATAGCAACCATATTGCTTTTGAAGATTAATGGGAAAATATAAGATTTTGATAAGATTTGCCAGCTATAGTTTTCCTAACAACTAGGTCAAGGGGCCATCTAAGGAATTATGATTAAACTCATTGGCTTGAAAATATACATTGTTTTTACCATGTCTTTAATTCTAATTTGAATGCAGCTAAGATTGGAGACAGTAATACCTGTCAGTTTGCATACTTAGAAATAGGTCTCTTATACTCCCTATGCACATTTATGAAAAGTAAGCTATACATTAGCATTTGAGGCGGTGATGTTAGCCCAAATTATAGCAGTAAAATACTGCAATACTGATTTCTGGTTAATAACCTTCATAAATGGACCTCATGCTTCCCAATGTGTTCTTAGCGAGCATACCTTACTATTTTATTTTCCTGTCAATAAAATTGGCATAGAATTGTGTTTTAGGGTCCATATATTGGCCATATGTATATTAAATACCAAGTATTGTTATTTATAATAAGTACAGTGAGGTCTGAGGGTTGATAACTATCTGAACTCACATATTAACTAACACAGCTGATCAGGGAAGTGTTTGGTTTAACAGAGCGACTTTCACAATCTGCAATATTTCTTATTCTAAACTTTTCCATGACTATTTTCATTTGCACCTTGAGGGCTCTGTATCTCAGGGTCTTAAACTATCCTACGTTACCTATCACTATTACATTACCCCTGAAAAAGATAAATGTTCCACATAGATTTATTTGCTACAGATATCCTACTGGAATATTTTTTAAAGACACTGTCATTTCTAGATTATAAAGGATTCAAAATAGTCACAGAATTTACTTTTTTCCATCTCTGTGGTCAGTAGCTTCATTTACTGGTTTTACATCTTAGTTATACTTTAGTGTGAACAACCATGAAAAGCTCCATGTCTATAAAAACAGACTGAAAAATGATGCCTTCGTGCTTATGGCATTAGTGCTATTATGAACACAATTCCTGTGTTTTGAAAAACAATAGAGTTTGTTATGTAATTGAGTTTCCCCCAGAGAGTGCCACATGACCAGAGGCTATTAATTATACAGTTTTATTATTATCTTTTGTTCAGAACAATAGTGCTCCTGAGGTCCTGTGAAACTTTTCTCCCATGCGATTATGTTGAGTTTTGATTAAGCTTCATTATGTACAGTTCATTAACAATGTATCTTAAAATGAGTTTTTGATTGAACATTTTTATTGGTCATTTACTATAATTGATGGATTCTGTTGAGATTTTACATAGAAAATTTGCCAGGATAGTTACGGTATCTTTCATTATGTATCATTATGCTTTTTTTCCCTAAAAGAACCCAAGTTTCTTTAAAACATTAACTTTCAAAAATTAGATATTGATCTATTGCCAAAGCAGTTGGTCCTTCCATAGTTCAATTAGGAGAGAAACAGAAACTGGTAATATTGAATAGGGATAAGAAAAAATTGGAGAAATTAAATAATCCTATTAACATGATCCTTTTCCCCCTAGTGCTCAAGTCGTCTTTTAGGAAAGTAAATGAACTCTTGCTGTTTGAAAAGGGTCCTTTTTAATGAACTACAAAACTTGATCTGTTTCATTAGATTCTCTAATATTGTAATATTAATCATAACATTTTACCACTCATGTTCTTACTTTAATCAAAGCGGTAAAACTGATTTGGCAATAAGTTAACAGTTCTTTTTATAATGCCTTTATATTTAAAGAAAAGTTAAAAATTTCTTAGAAATTATTTAATGTGTTAGTAAATACTACCCTGGAATCTTTAGATAGTGAACTTATTTTCACTGAAGGTACTCAAGCAAATGTTTGATAACATTTGCTCATTGGGACAGAAAAAATGGTAAAATAGGTAACCTTTAATATTTCTTCCAACTCTAACCTTTTACAAATTGACAGTGGAATGTAGCATAAAAAAGAGGACAAAGGTAGAAAAAGAACTGGAAGAGGAGTTTAAAAACATACTATTTGGCTTCAGGCAAGTTATTTAACTTCTATGGGTTTCAGTTACTTGTGATAATAAAGAAATTGGATTAAATGATGTTAAAGTCTCCTTCCTACTGGAGCCTTTTCATGATTTTCTATTTCCCTGATGGCTAAGGGTTAAATGAAAGTTCTCCAAAAATCTATGTTTTATTCAGAAAATACCAGACACTTGGGACAATAGAGTCCACTGACAAATGCTGGCAAATTTATAATTCCAAATGAACTTATAGTTTTGGCATATGTTATATTAACTTATATATTCCTACCTCATCTAACTTTTATATAGCTTTACTCCTACTAAAAAATGTGAATGAGAAAAAAAATAAGGAAAAACATATTCACTTTGAAATGTTCCGTTTTTTTCTTTGAAATAGCAATTACTGCCGTCACTGGAGGTTTCTATGCTTTATTGTTGTCATCACAGAGAAAGGGTCAAGTTAAAGTTTTCGTTGCTGAGCGTGGGTTATTTTTCAGGAAAGGCAGAGCTAGTCATTGCTTACTTTTCTAAATCTCATAGACTGATTATCATTATCATTCCCCTCATATTTATTTACCTCTTTTTTTTCCCTGAGTGGAATATAAAGGCTGTTAGCTCACAAGTATAACTCTAACTCTGGTGAAATCACATAGACTGAGCAGTTTGAATTTAGCCAACCACCCAGATATTTTGGGGCATCCAAAGTGCTCAGTCTTCTGAAACTTGACAGAAAGGAAACCCTAAATGTAAAGTTCACATTTTATCTACCACCAAACTCTCTTCCTCCTCTTTCTATTTCTCTCTCAATATCTTACCCCTACTGCAAGGCACTACATATGGAAAGAAAATGTGCCAGGAATTTGCTAGATTATAATTAATTTGGCCACTATTTTACTCCATAACATTGAGTGGATCACACTTTCTTATTAGCTTAGATCTCAGAATTTATTGATTCTGTGACACCTGAAGTGGTGGCCAACTAGGTACTTTCCCTCCCTACCACATCTACTTTCCTTGATTCTCTTGCAATTGACGTGGGAAAAAAAAAATCACGAAGAAACTTAATCCATTGTAATATCAGACCATTGTAATGATATTACAAATATAATGATTTTTTTTTCTTGGAAGACAACTGTTTATTTGTTGCAAAAATTATATATATAGTGTCCCATTTTCCACCACCCTCCCTCCCTGTTTGTGATTGGCAGTCATTCTCCAATGACACTGGTCCTTCTTCAAGCTGGCTCCAGGTATAAACAGTATATGCATATGGCAGACCAGAAAAGGGCCTGTATTATCATCATTCACAGAAGCCACTCAGTGTAATCTGTATACACCCTCTTGCTCTTCACTGCTTTTGGATCTGAGCTCTTGAACTTTAACCTATCCACCAACTCTATCATAGCCGCCTTCAGTCCACCAGAGTCTTTGCTTCTTAGTTCCTCGAAGGTTTCGTCCAGGGTGGACAGCTGGTGGCCCTGGTGGGTCCCGATGATGGGGCACAGGACGCAGATGAGCTGCTTATCCTCCTGGTTCATGGGTCAAGTATTTGAAGTTCATCCACATGATATTTTGATTTATTTCCCATTTGTGAGGTGAATGAGCAAAGTAGCTTTGTGAGCATTTAATATTTTAACCATATGGAGGAGAATCATCTTTTTCTGCTTAAATGTAAAACAAGGAGATAAGATACATTTAATTACATTAATTTATTACAGATTGAGGTCTACTGAAATAATAAGAATTTCCTATCCTATCATGTAGCTCCGCATATTTGGGCAAAAGAAAAATGTTTCAGAGTCAAGATGCCAGTTTGAATAACTAACCATTCTATTAATTGATGTTCTTGGCCAGAAGGGGAAACAATAGGCAAGTATGACTGTGCATCATCTATTTTCAATATTGGAAAACAGCCCCCCCCCAAAAATTCTGTAGTTTGTTGTTTAGTATTATAATCTCTAAATAGAGAAAATAGAATATGAAAACAGAGTTCAGTGATCCAGCCTGGGAATCGAATAGGAAGACCAAATTGTTTTACCTTTACACCAGCAATCAGACATTCTGGGAAAAACATAGAATTTGGTGGTTAATAATCCTAGCCTCCAGCCCGCAGTCTGTCTTGACTACTTGCGTGACCTAGGAAAATTAATCCATATCTATCAGATTTCCTTTTTCAGTGTACAAAGAAAGGAGACATCCCTAGAAACCTCTGACACAGTGCCTACCTAGCATATAGCAAGCTCACGTGAAGTGTCATGGGTACTGAATCTTTGTTTCCTCATCCATGACATGGCTGGGTTGATCTGTACTGCAATAATTTTCAAATCTTTTTATTTTTATTTTTTTTGAGGGAGTAGAACCCTTTGAACAACAGCAACAGATTTTTACATGGAATCCCAACACATTAGACAGACAAAAGCTAAACTGTCTAAAGTGAAAGTAGAAAGCTCAGACTACCTTCACTATTTATTTGTGTTTATTATGGCAAAGATATGACATTCATTCAAGCTTTTGGTTAGTATATGTTCACAGACACTCAGAATCCCAAACCTCTTCAGTACCTTTCATTAACTATTTCTTGGGCCAGCACATACTCCACGTGAGTTTCACACGACAGAGGTTTCTAGAGTTTACTTCCTATTTCCTCACGTAATCTCCTTGACAATTCAATGCTAAAGGGGGTTGATATTGGTGTGGTGAATGATAATGATCCTGTGAAATTGTGTTGGAGATCATCCTTTTAAATGAAGGGTAGCACACTAAACTGCAGGCAAACCTGACCCAAGCAGAATGCTATAATGAATGTCATTTATCTGTTCTGCTGACTGTGGGTGCTGGAATTTTTACTGAAATCACTTGGGGACCACCCAGTGCAGGTATCTATTTTTAACAATACACAAAAACTTTTTTTTGATTCAAGACTATACAAAGTCAAAAGAAATGTTTGGTTTAGTATAAATCAGAGCATTGTAATAACTGTGTATATTTTATTAAATATTTAACTTATTTAAATGATAACTATACTTAGCAGCATGGGCATGGTTGGGAGGGGCTTCAGAGTCAGACTCAACTAATTTTAAATCCCAGCTCTTCCACTTATTAGCTCTGTGACCTTGAGTAATTATTTTATCCTTGCTAAGCCACAATTTCCTCATTAGTGAAATGGAAATGAAAATGCATTCCTCATTTGGTTTGCTGTGAGATTCAAAAGAGAAAAACCTATTCTGGAGCTTACCATTGGACCCCGCATATAGTAGATGCCTGGTAACTTAATTTATTTTGTCTGAAATGTGGTGTGGCTCTGATGTCACTTATAGTCCCTTCTCAGCAAAAAAACAGGGAAACTTGAGAACCCAGTTTGACTAAGGAGCTGCAATGGTACAACTTGGTTCTTTACCTTATTTTTCTTTTCTTTTTCTACCTCTGCATCATTTACTGATCATCTCTAGACTCTTGAGCTGACTTGGACTTTTATGCTAATAGCCAGAGATACTCAGATTCTCTTATGTTAGTTGTTAAACGTTTACACAAAGTGAAGAAGTAAATGTCTGCATTAACTGTATACCTGAAATCCTATCAGCTACTAATAGTCACTGCACAGATTTACACAAAGTTAGAAAAAGAGGAAAGCTTCCTTTCAAAATGCATTCTGCAAACTACCTGCTATTGTCATAAGTAAGTTCAGCTAAGAATGTGCCCCTTCTCTTTCCTCCCATTAGATGTTTTCCAGGTAGTAAGCACTCCAATTTATATACCACATAAACACTTTTGCTATTCTGTGCAGACAACACTAGCTATAGAATTAAATTCTCACAAATTTAATGTGCAGACAAAACACTTGGGGATCTTGTTAAAATGCAGATTCTGATTCAGTAGGTCTGGTGAAGAGCCCGAGTTTCTGTGTTTCTAACAACCTCCCTGATGGTGCTTGTGCTGTTGATCTGCAAACTACAGTTTGGGTAGCAAGCGTCCAGGCAAGCCTCTGGGTCACCTTGCCAACCATCCATTATTGCCCCTCCACCATCTCTCCCGCCCATCCTGTTAGAGTAAGCAGATTTGATGTTTTGTTTTGTTTATTTTATTTCTTATTTGTGTGTTCCATGCCAGCCATGTTTGAAATACAAACAGACCCCCAAAAATCCTCTATTGCCAACTTGGAAATTTTTAGCCGTTTATCTCCAAAAAGTTATCTTCTAAAGGAAAAAAAAAAAAAAAAGAAAACAAAACAAAACCAAACACAACTTTGTGTCAAGTTAAAATGATGACCTAGGTTTCTATGACTCCCCCCTTTTTTTTTCCATTTTTAATTTCTTTTTGACCATCTCGCAGGTTGAATTTTTCTGCCCACAAAGAAAGTAAAAATTCCTCATGGAAAAAACCTACTCTTATGACTTTGAAAACTATTAATATAACATTGGCATGTGACTGAGGCTGGCCCCCTGCAGGCCCAGCGTTGACAATAATATGAACTCTTCCTTCCCCACTTCACTCAACAGTGAGATGTCTGTGAGCCTTGTCCAATTAATGAAAATGATGCCTATGTAAAATGAATCTCTGTGAATTTATTAATTCATCAGTAACCACATTAAAGGCATATCAGGTGATGTGTTGGGCTCCCCACCCCTCCAATCCCAAGACTTGAGGATATTCAGAAATGCCATAAACTCTATTATTTTAAGAGCTGTTTCTTAAGAAAACTCTGGGCCAAGCATTTAGAATATATTATCACTTTAAACACAGATTTTCATTGACAACATTCTGTGGGCATCCATTTAATATTAATATTAAGCCAAAGAAATAATGGTCCTTGTTTCTTTCCTTTAAAACGACAGGAATAGTGGGTACTTGTTCCTTCTGAAAAACAGGAAATATCCAAGCCAGCAGTATTCACACTGGTGTCATTACTTGCATTACTTCAGTTATCGATTGAACCTTGCCAAATTCTCCATGATGCATCTGCCTACCAGTGAGGGAGAGGCTTCTATGAGAGATTGACTTATAAAGGTTATCTCAGGATCAAATGATATGCAGCTCTCTGCCTTTTAAAAAGTGTTAAAAGGCTGGGAAACCAGATACTCACTGAGGCATAGAAAATGAGGCGTCTGGCTATAATTTTCTAAAATTAGTAACGTAATATTTTAATGTAATTGGTACAAAATTTGAACTTAAGTTTTCAGAGGGGATGCCCAAACCAAATAAGCACTCATCAGTACTGTTCTCTGTCACCTTGAAATGACTGAAGTCTAAGGATCTTCCAGGTTTAGAACCTAGGGTTTTCTGGGAGTTTTGCAGAATCCTTGAAGTTCTGCCTACCAGGTAATTTACAAGGTGGGGGGGTTGGGTGTGGGAGGGCATAGGAGCAAGGACCAGAGGTCTTAGAGGGTGAGTTTATCCCCAAATCTCAGGGAGACTTCTTGGTAGGTCTTTTGCCAACATTTGAGAATGTTGTATTTATTTTGTCTCTTCTGTTGACTCTAGATTGATAATATCCTCAAAACTCTTGCCCTAGGGTCTGAACATTTATAAACACAAGAAAAGAAACTGCTGAGGCCTCAGTTTGTTCTATTGATTTGGAGAGTGCTGCAGGGAGTCCCGAGATCAATAAAGTACTGGCTTCCTTTCTTTCACCTCTTCTTGCCAGTTTTCCTGTGCCAAGTTTGCCTCTTTCTTTTCCTTGTCTTGCTTTTGGGGATCTGTGCCATAAGCATCGGATCTCTCCCTTCATCCCTCTGGGGAGAAAATATCCTAAATTCTGAGTGATCATATCAGGATTTTATCAGCAGTATATCTCAAGGTGGATGGACCTAGTACCAAACTCGTATGACTACCTCTACATCCTCCTTTCTTGTGTCTACCTTTAACTGTAAAAAGGTATAAAGGTGCAGAGCTTTAGGCTTCATTCAGAGAAGTTTGGCTGTTATTTTACTGGTCTTGGCAGAGGTTTGAGTACATATTAGCCTATGTGATAATTTGAATACCCAGTATATTCTTTTCTGTGTTCCTGCTCCCCATTCTCGTTTGCAAATGTTTATGCACAGATATGTAAGCAAACATACACACATCCAGGATAGTATCTGTATGAGAAAGAGGAGAATATTTTTAAAAGAAGTCAAAATAGCGATGATAAAATTCACATGAGGATAAAATAGAAATCCAGCCTCAGAACAGCATAGTGATATTTTGACATTTGAGTTCTAATCTACCCAAGATCCTCGTTTTTGTCTCTGATAAACCACCTTATTTTTGATAAGCCTTCCTTCAGATCAACCTCTAGACAACCAGTAGTTGCCAGAGAAACTTCCTGAACAAAGAAGATATTCTGAAGAAACTGCCTTCATCTCCCTAAGACCAGGAATGAGATTCATCCATCCATCCATCCATCCATCCATCCATCCATCCCTCCTGCTGCAAAAGAAAACCCAGAGCAAGAATAAAGTTTCTCAGATGCAGTTGTATAATCCCATTTAAGAAGATGTCCTTAGACTTCCCTGAATCTTTCTCTTTCCCTGATCCCCAGAATCAATACAAAAAAAAGCAAGAAAGTGAGAAATATATGAACATAATAAAAGGAGATTTGAATAAAGCCTTTCCTAGGTAAAAGAAATAAAAGTCTTATTCCTTCCACCACTACAAACTACTTATGCCACTCAAGAGTAGATCACGACTGCTGGGAGTCAGCTATAGTTTCCCTGATTCCAATCTCAATTGGAATTTGACAATTCTACAAAACAGCTCTGAGAACTGTGGGACTCAGAGGGACCCTCTCCTTTGCAACTCTGTGCTTCCTTCCTAGATCCTGGTCTCACCTCAAGGGAATGTCTGAATGTTTCTTCTAATTAGAAAGAAATGCAGTCAGTCTTGGTTCCTGAAAACAGAGTGGGCTTTTTCGTTAGAAACAATGTTTCTTCCATGACCAATGGCCTCTCCAAACTAGATTGGACCAGAAGAGAGGCCCAATGAATAGGGTAGTTTCTACCTGGTTTTTCTTCTATTTTTGTTTTTAAAGAAAATTCAGCAGTCTTTCAGGTGAGTCTAGGAACTCCCTGAAAATGAATAGATTTGGAGTTGCTCCATTTTAACTTCTGATATTGGACCCACATAGGGAGTGCTCTTGATTCACAGTCCACACTCCAGCCTCATGTTCAGCCCTCCCTTCCATGACTGACAGTCTCTACCCTGTTCTGAGGAACCATCTGTCTCCACAGCTCGCCCACACAAGAATGGAGTTGTCATTGATGCGGCAGCCAGGACTGCAGCAACAGGCACTGATGCCAGACGACACAGGTGGTCTGGAGCATTGAGAGTCACCACGGAGACTCAGAGAGGACCAGCCCTTCCATTATTGGGGTGGGATGTGTCTGAAGGCATCACACTTATGTCCCAAATTAAGGAAATCTAGCCAAATGAGGGACACTGCCTCCTAAAATGTGCCCATCACATTCATAGAGATGTTAACAAATGTAATGTCAGCATTCACTGAATATTATACTATGTTTTCACCGTAAGTCACCAGACTTCAGTGCTTCTTTTGACTTGTGAAGCTAAGACAGGATGAAGAATGTGGTCAATGCCTCTAACTCCAGAGTTCACAGTATAATTTTTTTAAATGTACAGAAATATTCCAAATATTTTCTCCCATGAGGACCCATTAAGATCATTGGATGACCATTCTGATGCCAAGAAACCATCTTGCCGGTGCTATGATATTGTGTGTTATACTAAAATATCTTAGGCAATTGAACCTACTCAGTACTTCCTGTTTCAAAGAAAAAAGAGAGATAACATCCTTTATTGATCTAAGAGAAGTTAGGCAACGTATGTTTATAATGAAGTTATACAACAGAAACTTGGTTCTTTATCTTCCCTTCCCAATGACCACTCAAACTTTAATGAGAAAACTCAGCATAATCTTTCTCCTTCATTTTCTTCTTCAGTCTAATATGCAATACATCCTCAGTGGAGTCCTGCTGACTCTTTGAATCTTTCTCCTCTTCATTCTATTTCTTCATGATTTAAGTGCTGAGTCCAGAACAGGTCTGGCATATACTTAGGTGCTCAGTAACTATATTAGAATGTTTGAAACCCCCACTTAGCAATCTACCTTGCCTTTCCATTTCTTCCAGGATGAAGTACAAACACTTTGACTTTAGATTTAAGACACTTTGCATGTTGGTCTCAACCTGACTTTCCTCCTCACTTCCTTGCATCTCCTCTGCACAAACCTTCTGCTCAAGGAACCCACAGAGCTTGTGATCCCTGAAGCTTGCCATGTTTTTTCCTGAATCAAGCATTTGTAAATGCTATTCCTATTATCTTAAGACTGCCTAGATGACAGCAGGTGCTGATGATTATCTTTTCAGTCATTCTATCAAACCATTCATTCATTCATTACCTGACCAACATCTATATATCCTTGAAGACCCAGGCAAAATTTTGCCCTTCTTATGGAGCCTTCTAAGACTCTGTGGGAGTGTCACATTTTCTCAGTGCTTTCATAAGTACTTTGTATATAACTCTATCTTGCTGCCTATCACATTGAGTTATAATTTATCTTATGTGCTTCCTTTGTCCTCCTCTGGACTATGAGATGCTACAGAGTAAGCAATGGGTCATTTGTAACCTTGTCTCCAGTATATTTTACAGCACCTGGTACATAATAAGTACTCAACAAGTGCATAATGAATAAATGCATAGCTAAGCTATCTGGAATAGATACATGTTTTAGAAAGAAGGGATCATTGCTCTGGATTGAGGATTCAGCAGATGAACTTCATAGCTTTTTATCCAGTTATTTGAAAAACCTCAAGGAGTCTCTAGCAATTATATAAAATGTATATTTAAATTTTATTAAAATAATAAATTATGTGAAATTCACAGAATAGCAACAAAATAACTTAAAGATCTTGGAGCTGTGGACCAAGTAATATGATAATGAGTCATATATACTGAGCAAAGGATAATGCAGCCCACAGAAAAATGGTTAGGGCTCCCTAGTCTCAATTATCTGTACGTAATTCTCTATGAAGTCAATGAGAATGATGAATGACTAAGTAGAGCAACATTTGGTTTCTAGAGCAGAGAAGTTAACTATTTCTAAACAAAGAAATGTTACATAAATGTGTTGATTATCCTCATGTTTCTTTTGAAAGTGATGAATGTGCCCCAAAGTGACTTATTTAAATTTAAATGTAATTTGATTTTTAAAGTAGACACTTTCATGTTTCTTAAATGCCAAAGGAGAAAAGCTGCCTAGCCATTTTGGTTTCCAGTCTCTCATTCATGTCTCATACCTTCTTCTGGCAATGACTTTGTTTGTGTGTTTTCCCACCTGAAGCTGCCCACAGTGAAAACAAAATAAAATGTTTGAAGGACATTGAAAATGGACAAGCGGGCGGGCTTTCCCTAAGAAAGGGTCCTTCTTAAATGAACTGACAGTTTTCTTTGTTGATACAAATGAAAAGCTAACATAAAGATATCCCCTAAGCTTCACTTTTAGTGTTTTATAAGAATGGAGACCAGCTTTGACATATTTCTATGTGCCTATCTTAATCCTTCAGAACTGAGGATTCTGAGCAAACTGCTGAACCTGCAGTGTTTGCCTATTTATCTGTCTTCCATCTGCACATAATATAGACCTCACATTGTTCATTTGGGAGTCCTTGTTATTGTCCAAATGCCTGTCACAAAACAGGGTGTCTTAGTCCTCTGGGGTAACTGGCCATGGTACCAACAGACACAGATGGTGAATGAATGCATTAATATGCTCTGTTCATGGTGGAAATTGCACAGAAATAATACATTAACTTTAAAGGATTGCTTTCCATCTTTGTTACAGAGTTTTTGAGGCCATATCTGCATGCACAAAATGAAGTAGAGATTTAAGGCAATTATGTGGGTAATATTTCAGGGAAAAATTACAGTTACCTGTTAATAAAGAATTGTGATTAATTTTAATCTGAATTTGTTCAACCAGCAAACTTTCCTGTTGGATTTCACCCCATAAGTCCACTAATCCACCCTGCCATGTTTCACGTGTAGTTAAAATCATAGCATACTTAGGTGCTTGTAATACAAAGCTGTGGAAGGGGGGGAAATGGCACTATTTCACGGTAACTCAATTATTATTTATAGGTCGTTAAATAAAAGGCTTGCGTCTC